>NC_052499.1:37862956-37961597 GCF_016617805.1 Bactrocera tryoni | reverse complement strand
CTCAACATCGCATATAAGGTTCTATCGAGCGTATTGTGTGAAAGATTAAAGCCCACCGTCAACAAACTGATTGGACCTTATCAGTGTGGCTTTAGACCTGGCAAATCAACAACCGACCAGATATTCATCATGCGCCAAATCTTGGAAAAGACCCGTGGAAGGAGAATCGACACACACCACCTCTTCGTCGATTTCAAAGCTGCTTTCGACAGCACGAAAAGGAACTGCCTTTATGCCGCGATGTCTGAATTTGGTATCCCCGAAAAACTAATACGGCTGTGTAAACTGACGTTGAACAACACCAAAAGCTCCGTCAGGATCGGGAAGGACCTCTCCGAGCCGTTCGATACCAAACGAGGTTTCAGACAAGGCGATTCCCTATTGTGCGACTTTTTCAACCTGCTTTTGGAGAAAATAGTTCGAGCCGCAGAACTAAATAGAGAAGGTACCATCTTCTATAAGAGTGTACAGCTGTTGGCGTATGCCGATGATATTGATATCATCATGGACAAGGAAGCACAGAAAATGGGTCTGGCAGTGAACGAGAGCAAGACGAAATATCTCCTGTCATCAAACAACAGTCGTCGCATTCGCGACTTGGCTCTCACGTCACTGTTGACAGTCATAACTTTGAAGTCGTAGATAATTTCGTCTATCTTGGAACCAGCGTAAACACCACCAACAATGTCAGCCTAGAAATCCAACGCAGGATAACTCTTGCCAACAGGTGCTACTTCGGACTGAGTAGGCAATTGAGAAGCAAAGTCCTCTCTCGACAAACAAAAACCAAACTCTATAAGTCACTCATAATTCCCGTCCTGCTGTATGGTGCAGAGTCTTGGACGATGTCAACAACGGATGAGTCGACGTTGCGAGTTTTCGATAGAAAAGTTCTGCGAAAGATTTATGGTCCTTTTGCGCGTTAGGCACGGCGAATACCGCATTCGATGGAACGATGAGCTGTACGAGATATACGACGACATCGACATAGTTCAGCGAATTAAAAGACAGCGGCTACGCTGGCTAGGTCATGTTGTCCGGATGGACGAAAACACTCCAGCTCTGAAAATATTCGACGCAGTACCCGCCGGGGGAAGCAGAGGAAGAGGAAGACCTCCACTCCGTTGGAAGGACCAAGTGGAGAAGGACCTGGCTTCGCTTGGAATATCCAATTGGCGCCACGACTGGCGCGCTGTTGTTAACTCGGCTATAATCGCTTAAGCGGTTTCTACGCCAATTAAGAAGAAGCTTAAATTTGGAGTGGGAAAAAACCCTTCCCCAAGTAAAAGCAGTTGCTGTGGAAAATCACCATTAGCGATTCTATGAAGATGAGCTCCCATATTCGTCCGTAATTTTATATTTTTAATCGAAGTCCATAAGGGCGACGTTATTTAGCATGTTTTGATGATATCTGCTCGCGTACTTCTGTTAATGATAGGAAGAGTCTGTCGGAAATCTCCAGCAAATACAAAAGTTATCTCGCCTATGAGAGCAAAGGAGTTTCTAAGGTCTTTTACTGTTCTGTCCACGGCCTCTATATGTGATATATGCCTCATGGCGTATTCATCCCATATAATCAATGAGGCGTTTTGCAATAATTAACCAAGAGGCCCATTTTTGCGGATAGAACATATTAATTGTTGTTCAAGATTTATGGATAGCGGTTTTCCATCCTTTAAAAGAGTTACAGGAATTCCTGAAGAAGTAACTGCTATCGCTATCTTCCCTGATTGTCTTATTTTAGCAAGTATTAAATTAGCAAGAAACATCTTGCAGTATATTAAGTATATCGGTGCTAAGGGAAGTATTGGTCCGATTCAACTCAGTTTTGACATACAGACAAACCATTATAAGAGAAGGATTATCCCTTAACTTCAGTCATATATAAGTATCACACATTGACCGATATTTTCGATCAACAGTCAACTATAGGTACCGGGGCTTAAATATTCGGTACCTAGAGCCTTGAACAGGTATTAATGGATTTAAACAATTTTTCATCACCAGGTGGCGTTATATTAATTGCTTCTTGAATTGAGTACTGGAAACTGAAATAATCAAGTGGAATTTAAAATTTTGATATATAGGAAGTAGGCGTGGTTGTTGTCCGATTGTCACAGTGTGACAAAGGAATATGAAACGAATGCGACATACTAAATTTTGTCGAAGGCGGTTTGGTCGCGTCCCTAAATATAGGATTTCACCATAAAGTGGACGGTGCCACGCCCATTGTACAATTTTCAAACTTGTTCCTATAAATCTCTCTAATACCATCTCGGAGGTAAAATGTAATGTGTCGGTCGTATTTGGTTATTGAATTATTGCGTTTTCAGTAGTTTTTAACAGTACTGTTATATTGGGAGTGAACGGGGCTTCCATCCGATTTTAAAAATTTCACATTGACGGTGGAAGTTCTTATAGTATTTGCGCCCAGCAAATTTGGTTGTTGTAGCATTAGTGGTTTAGGAGATACTCGAATGTATATTCAACATATTAGAGGGTGTGGCTACGCCCACTTTTTCAAAAGTTTTTGCCCACAAGTGCCGCTTACTACTGCGATCCCCTATACTAAATTACAGCTTGATATCTTAATTCAGTGCTTACTTTGTATGGTTTCGGTTAATGGCGATTTGTGGGCGTGGCAGTGGTCCGATTACGCCCATCTATGAACTCGAATTTTTTTTGTACTAGGAAACCCGTATGCTAAGTTTCATCAGGTATCTCAATTTTTATTCAAGTTACAGCTTGCGAAACGTTGTAAAACCCCATATCTATCTCGCTTAGTTTTAGGTCATACGGACAACTGTTAGGTGAACAAAATTATAATACTCTTTTAGCAACTGGTTGCAAGAGTATACTTGAGTCGCTAAGTTGTTTGGATAGCTAAATTTGCAGTATATTATTTACTGAAAAATTAAAAAATGGATTTAGTTCCGAAAAGAGGGCGTGGCTACTTTGTTTATTTTTAAAAGAAAAATAAATTTTATTTTGGATTATATATAGATTCAGTATAGACAATATACATATGTACATATTCTAGCAAAATTTATTTAATTCCGCACACGACTGCTGTGTAGTCGGCCACGCGACTCAGCTTTTATAGCGGCGGCATTTATACATGTACATACATACAGAGTAAATGTTTTTTAAAATGAAAAATATACACATTATTTTTTGACATTGACTCCTCTCCAGTACCCTAGTGACACCTACGTCGCTTATTATTTTTCTGGGGCATCTCGACAGGCAAAATATTATTTGAAGATAGGCTGGAATACATATGTACACAATGTACACATCTTGTATGTATGTTTACAGTTAATATTTTAATGAGAATTTTTGGCATATGTGCAGATATTTTTTACTGCAAATGGCTTTCAAACAGATCAATGAGTATTCTGAAAATATTATTGAAATTAGTAATACTACATATAAAATGATAATATAAATTTGGGTTGTCGAATATCTCCTTTCCGCTTTTTTGCTCTTTATTCAATGCTTTATAAAATATAATCTGTTTCCATCTAGACGGCAACTTCATAATACTCTCCCCCTCCTTATTTGCGAAGAACTCTGACAGCCACTATTCACTAGCCTCTTTTGAGTTCAACTTTACACCAACAAGGGCGTTCGCTATGGACAGCAACAGGTGGTAATCACTTGGCGCTATGTCCGGGCTATATGGTGGAGGCGATAAGACTTCCCATCCGAGCTCCCGTAGCTTCTGACGAGTCATCAACGAAGTGTGTGGTCTGGCGTTGTCCTGGTGGAACACTACACCTTTCCTGTTGGTCAATTTTGGACGCTTCTGGTCGATCGCCTGATTCAAGCGGTCCAGTTGTTCGCAGTAGTAGTAAAAGTAAGCGTCTGGTCATATGGGAGCAGCTCATAGTGGATGATTCCCTTCCAATCCCACCAAACACACAGTAAAACCTCCCTGGTCGTCAATCCCGGCTTGGTCACTGTTTGGGACGATTCACCGGCCTTCGACCACTACCGTTTTCGCTTGATATTGTCGTATGTGATCCATTTTTCGTCGCCAGTCACCATCCGCTTCAAAAATGGGTCAAGTTCGTTCCGTTTCAGCAGCATATCGCAGGCGTTGATTCGGTCCAAAAGGTTTTTTTGCGTCAAATCATGCTTTTTTGTGTATCCAGCCTTCTGCAGATGGTTTAAAATGGTTTGGTGGGTAACTCCCCATCTTCTGGGCGATGTCACAGGTCTTCCGCCGGCTGGCTTATCCATGGTGTCGTTTCCACCCACTCTGAATCGTCGAAAACATTCCTTGCCTTTAACGAAGGAAAACTTTAAAATTGCGCGAATTTCGTTAGTGAACTAAATGTTTACACGCCTATAACTATTGAACGCAATATCCAAACTAATCATGCATAGCGTCGTTTTGTAGGTTATGACAAGACCTTTCAAAGATGTATAGTATTGGCAGATATGAGCTCTTAACATATCCGTGAAATTTAAAAGACAAAAAGGCGGAGGGGAGATATATGTCAACCTAATATAACTTAATTTAACCTGAAAACACTGTTTTTATAAAACTGCGACTCACTTAGAGAAAAATGTGTTAAGCACACCCTTTCTATCATTTTTCGCCGTTTTTTTCCCAAACTACCAAGCCACTTCTTCATAGCACCTCCAGGTAGAAATGCTGCTCTGCATCGAAGAGCGTATTATTTAACGACTTTATCACATATTTTGAAATATATTCTTTGTACACTTTTGCTCCAATTTTAATTCCTTTTTAAGAGAAACGAAGAAGGCTCGCCAGACAACCATTACAGCAGCTCGATGGTAACCCCTTTGAACACTTGAAATAACAGATTTTGCATCTTTGGAAGTTTTGGCATAGATTTTGTCAATTTGCTTATTAAAAAATTCCTCAATAGTGGAATTTTGTTCATCTGTAAAAAAAAGGTTACTTTCATGACCGTTGACCGCATGTCACTGAAGAAGCTGCTGACTTCTGTTGAGTGTAATTTGTTTCAAGCGTGAAAAAAATTGGCCAGTTGCTCGATACTAGACTATCATATGGACATCATTTCAAATATATCGTGACATTGATTTGGTCGATATATCCTTTGTCTTAAAATAATTTTATGTTTTCAAAGAAGATTTCTGCAAACAGTTTTTATAGCTGAACTGGTTGGAACCAAGCTGGGAGGACCAGTCCTCTTTCCGTCATCAAGTGTAGACATTTGGGGAAAACGACTAGATAATTTATGAACAATATTGCCTAAAACCTCAAACCGCTTAAATCCCGTTTGAAAAACTAAATTACACTGAACTGAAAACTGGTTCAAAAGACAAAAAATCGGAAGGGAGATATTTGACAACCTAATATATATTTGTATTAAAAATGCAGTAGTTCGAATAATAATAATCTTAAATTTTTTCATGCGCTTCAAATTTTTAAACAGTTCAAGAGCTCGAGACAGCTCGGCGTCATTTTGAAAATGAAATATCAAGATACTAAATGTTCCCATAAAGAATTTCCCAACTGCAATAGCAATCGATTTGACAGTTAGTACAGGGTTTGTCCGGAAAGTAAGAGTAAAGATTTAAAAAAAATAATTGCACCAATCGCTACAATTCTCTAAAAAATTTCAAAATAGGCTCCCTCCTCGTCGATGCAGCGCTGCCAGCGCGATTTCCAAGGATTGAAGGCGTCACCTAGCACGGTCTTCATCAGCGACCTCTTACCGACCCTCTAAAAAGCCTTGGGGCCACCGAAACACATCACTTCTTGCTAGAGCAACATCTGGGTAAGCCTGCTTGATCATATCAAACGTCTCTGTCGCAGATTTACCGAGTTTCACACAGAATTTAATCGTGTACCTCTGCTTGAACGAGCTTACACCACTCACAGAAACACGTCGCGCAAAAATGGTTGTCGTGACTCTCCAGGTTTTCGGAGACAACTGACCAACCGCTCGTTAATTAGCTAGGAACGCCCTCTACTGAATCCAGTTGATCCGCGCACACTTTGAAGTACTTTCCGGACATACCACGTATGGTGTCGCCTAACCTAGCAGCTTGAGCGGCGACCATGCGATATTTTTCAAATAACTTACAATTTTAAACATGTGATACCTTTCGAATGGAATGTCCAAATTGAATAATTCAAAAAGTTATATATTGGTATTGAAGCACACTTAAAAATTAAGTTATTTCTTTTGATAAGGATCAATTCCAAAGTATAAATAAAAAGCTTTTATAGCGGTGGCATTTATTTATTGGCTGGTCGAAAAAGTCTTTTCGTATTTCTAATCAAACTGCAACTTGTTCTCCATTAAGGGAGTTCTGCATTGACGGAAACAAATGGTAGTCCGATGGTGTAAGATCAGGGCTATATGTTGGATGCATCAAAACTTTCCTGCCAAACTCTCCCAGTTTTTTCCGAATCATAAAAGATGTGTGTGACTTGTCCTGATGGAAGATGAAGCCCTTACTGTTGATCAGTTCTGGTCGTTTTTTCGATTGCTTGCTTCACTCTCATCAGTTGTTGACAGTGTTGACAGTAAAATGTAGAATCAATCGTTCGACCAGGCTGGAGCAGTTCATAGTGGTTGATTCCTTTTCAATCCCATCAAACACTCAGCATAAGCTTTCGAGGCGTCAATCCTGGCCTGAGCTTCTCCACGCTTGGACCATGATCTTTTTCGCATATTATTGTCTTATTTGATCCACTTTTCGTCTAATATTACCATTCGCTTCAGAAATGGTTCGATTTCATTTTGTTTCAGCAAAAAATTGCAGATTTTTTTTTTAATTCGGTCTATTAAATTTTTCTCAGACAATTCATGTGGTACCCAAACATCGAGTTTCTTTTTGTAGACTGCCTTTTTAAATGGTTCAAAACCGTTTGGTGATGAATGTTAAGTTCCTTAGCGATGTCAAGGCTGCTTATGTAACGGTCCTGGTCAATCTTTTCCATAATTCATCGACTCTTTAAACGATAGGTTGACCAGAACGGAAGCTAGCGAACCATTGTTGTGCTACACGAACTGATACAGCATCGTCTCCGTAAACTTCACAAATTTCATTATTTTTGAACAGCTGTAACTTTTTCCAACGTTTCCGAATTTTATTTTTGGTTAAATGAAGCTTAAAATCTCACCTTTCCAGCACAATATGATATGGCACAATGTGATTGGTAGCACTGGATACGACTGCAACAATATCTATTGACAAAATACGAAAAGACTTTTTCAGCTAAACAATATACTATTTTTTTAAATCATAGAAACACTTATTTTGAGAAAACTATTATAGTTAGACATATGTTGTCGAGACATTTTTTGTAGATAGTTATATGATCTGCGAATGTGTAGTACTTTAGTTTGCTCTATAACAGTTTTTCGAGGATGGAGTCATGTGTAGAAGTTCACGCAAGTGAGGAAAGTTCTCTGATCACCATTCACTTGGGAGTGGCCAGAAACGATTCTTTTACACATGACTCAAGCAACTCACGACTTCCGGTCTTTGACCAAGTATCCTCTGGGTAGCCTAAGAACATTTGTTTGAAGGCGAGCTAAAGCGAGAAGGCGAAACATCCCCTCCACAGGGTTGTGCGCTGGGTTTGGGACCCGCCACGTAAAAAAACACTCAAATGAAAAAGCAACAACAGCCTCGGATGAGAGACGTTCCTTTTGATGACGACCATGGCAAACGAAATAAGGACTACGATTTAAGGGCATGTACCTGGAATGTCCGGTCCCTTAATTGGGAAGGTGCCGCTGCCCAGCTAGTTGATGTCCCCGTTAGAGTGAAGGCTGACATCACCGCCGTCCAAGAAATGCGATGGACGGGACAAGGACTGAGGCGAGTAGGTCCTTGTGGCATTTACTATAGTAAATTATACAGGGATTCGTGGTGGGAGAGAGACTCCGTCGCCAAGTACTGTCATTCACCCTGGTGGATGGACGTCTAGCCACAATCTGCATCAAAGCGAAGTTCTTCAACATATCGCTGATTTGCGCCCACGTCCCCTCGGAAGAGAAAGACGATGCGACCGTTCTATGAGCGCTTGGTGTGCACCTATGTGGGCTGCCCCCGCCACGATATCAAAATCGTGGACAAAGAAGGTATCTTTGGCACAACGGTCGGTAAGTTCAGCCTCGACGACGAAACATCCCCAAATGGATCTAGGCTGATCGACTTCGCCGGGCCCGAAATATGTTTTTATGTAGTACTGTATTCTAGCATAAGAAAATTCATCAAGCTACCTGGCTGTCTCCGGATCAAAAAACCACCAACCAGATCGATCATGTTATGATAGACGGAAGACACGACTCCAGTGTTTTAGATGTACGATCGCTCCGAGGTCCTAACATTGACTCGGAACACTACCTGGTTGCAGCCAAGATACGCACCCGCCTCCGTGCAGCAAAAAATGCACGTCAACAAACACAAGGAAAGTTCGACGTCGAGAAGCTGCAATCACAGCAGACAGCAGAACGATTTTCTACTCGACTTGCACTCCTGCTTTCTGAGAGCATTCTTCAAGAACTCGGTATAAGGGAACTGTGGGACGGCATTTCAAACTTCTTATGTACAGCTGCAACCGAAACCATTGGCTTCCGGAAAACGCAAAAGAACATCTGGTACGACGAGGAGTGTCGTGTCGCAGCGGAATTTAAATGTGCTCTGCATAAACCACAAAAAAGGAGACCCCACAATCTGCTGGATAAGCCTCCTCAACATCGCGTATAAGGTTCTATCGAGCGTATTGTGTGAAAGATTAAGGCCCACCGTCAACAACCTGATTGGACGTTATCAGTGTGGCTTTAGACCTGGAATATCAACAACCGACCAGATATTCACCTTGCGCCAAATTTTGGAAAAGACCCGTAAAGAGAATCGACACACACCACCTCTTCATCGATTTCAAAGCTGCTTTCGACAGCACGAAAAGGAGCTGCCTGTATCCCCGCAAAACTAACTGACGTTGAGCAACACCAAAAGCTCCGTCTAGATCGGGAACGACCTCTCCGAGTCGTTCGATACCGAGGCTTCAGACAAGGCGACTCCGTATCGTGCGACTTCTTCAACCTGCTGATGGAGAAAATAATTCGAGCTGCAGAACTTAATCGAGCAGGTACAATCTTTTATAAGAGTGTACAGGTGCTGGCGTGTGCCGATGATATTGATATCATCGGTCTCAACACACGCGCTGTTAGTTCTGCTTTCTCTAGACTGGACAAGGAAACAAAGCAAATGGGTCTGGTGGTGAACGAGGGCAAGACGAAATATCTCCTATCATCAAGCAAACAGTCGTCGCACTTGCGACTTGGCTCGCACATCACTGTTGACAGTCAAAACTTTGAAGTTGTAGATATTTCCGCCTATTTAGGAACCAGTATAAATGCCACCACCAATGTCAGCCTGGAAATCCAACGCAGGATAACTCTTGAAAACAGGTGCTACTTCGGACTGAGTAGGCAATTAAGAAGTAAAGTCCTCTCTCGAAAACCAAACTCTCACTCATTATTCACTTCCTGCTATATGGTGCAGAGGCATGGACGATGAGTCGAGTTACGAGTTCTCCAGGGAAAATTTCTGTGAAAGATTTATGGTCCTTTGCGCGTTGGCCACGGCGAATATCACATTCGATGGAACGATGAGCTGTGTGAGATATACGACGACATTGGCATAGTACTGCGAGTTAAAAGACAGCAGCTACGTTGTCTACATCATGTCGTCCGAATGGATGCAAACACTCCAGTTCTGAGAGTATTTGACGCTGTACCCGCCGGGAAGGAAGAGCTCCACTCCGTTGAAAAGACCAGGTGGAGAAGCGAAGGTTTGGAATCTCCAATTGGTGCCACCTTGCGAAAAGAAAAAACCACTGGCGCCTGTTGTTAGCGGTGTCTACGCCAATAAAGAAGAAGAAGAACAGTTTTCGCATCGCACGCGATTTAAGAAAGTTTTTTGGTAATTTTTTCATACCTTTGGTACATTATTGGAGTTTTAGTATGGATCCCTAACTTTTTTGAAAATTTAATATAGCCTATGTTCCCCACAGATAGTGTAGCTTCTCAATAGTGAAAGAATTTGTCAAATCGGTCAGGTAGTTTCGGGGCGTATTCAATGCAAAGAAACAAACAATTAAATCTTTCGTCTTTATAATATTAGTATAGATAAAAGTGGTACCCTTCTCAAAATATTCAATGTAGTTTGTGAGCATACATATTTCCTGTGATAGCGAAACATAACGTAAATACTTGATGGACGACTCTTCACAGGTGATATTTGTCAGCGATATTCACTGGTTTCGTTCACAGTTCGTGTGTATACACAAGTAAACATACAAGTATGTTACATTATTTGCGATAAGATGGTATTTATGGTATAGCCGAGATTGGCGTGAGTCTTATGTAAACTTTTATTGAGAAAAATCATAAATTTAGAAAAATCATTCATACCACATGAAAATTATATCATATTTCCCGAAATATATATGACAAAGCTTTTCAAACACTTCGCTAGAGTTATAGGTCAATATGAACGAATCGTCACTCTTGCAGTTCTCTCCTTACTTTAACAACTCACGAGGTTAATCAATTAGTTTTATAACTATATTCTACGTGCCGTCAGCGAAAATTATGCTAAAATCATCCTCAAATTATATACTTATATCTGACATAAACTCAATCGAAGAGGCTAAATTACACATATAGTATAAGTGATGGCAAAACGTCAACCAGACGATTGCAATTAATGATATTAGGGATAAACGTCTAGACCAACTGTACTATAAATAATTTCAAAAGCAAAGTTTATCCAATATTATGTATACAGTCAGTTAATTTTGCTAAGATACCTTGCATATTGCCGGGCCCTCTCCTACTTTTTATTGAACTTCAAACCGCCTTAGTTATGGCATCTTTTAGGCACCTGTATTTTATTTATTTGTATTGCTAGGAAGTGAAGGAAGTAGATTCAAATTATTTTGTCATACTTCATGTATGATAACGATACCATCTTTCTGCAAATTCGGCATTGAACGTATCCATTTCGAACGACGTTGAAGACTGACAAGATACTCGTCTCGCCATCGATTCCAGAAGTGCTGTCTAATTGACAGAATGATTTGCCAACGTTGAAATATAGTTCCCTTGAAGACCTCAACGTCAGGGTCGGGAACTCCCTTTAGCGGTTCCAATCATGAAGTGTCCAGGAGTGAGGACTTCAAAGTCATTTATATTTGTTGGAATGAAGTAAACAGGAAGCGAGTTTACATAGGCTTTAAGTTAGAAGCGAAGTATCTAAGGTCTACGTTTTATACCAGCCTCCCAGATGCCAACCATGTGAGGGGCGTTTGGAAGATTGAAAAGCCAAAATATTTGGGCGTTTGCGAAATATGATGACACTCTTTCATCGCGAATGCAGCGTTCATAGGCTAATCGTAATTCCTTTTCAGCACCCCCGAAGTTAGTGCCGTTGTCAGAGTAAATGTGCTGACAGTACCCTATCCGGTTAATAAAACCTTTGAAAACCGCGATGAAAGCGATTGAAGAAAGGTCTCCAGCTAGTTCGAGATGCATTGCACCAATACTCATGCAAATAAATGAGCATATGTATGGTTTTGTAGATTTTGCACCTCTTCCATGCGTAAACTTCACGGCCAGCCTAATCGGATGCCTATGTAAAATACATCTGGTTGAAGTGACGCGACTTGGAGGCAGATCAGCCATGAGTTGTTGTAATAGTTGACAACTCCGTCGTCTACAAACGAATGCATTTTCGATATATACCATGGACGAGGTTACAAATGCTTGGCACTCAAACTCTTCGTTAAAGCGCGGCTTGCATTATCTGAGGTCCACAATGTAATGTTAAAAGATGTACTTCTGAAGCGATTAATTTAACATAATCCGAAAGCGGTGCGTTTTTGATGCGGCCTCCTACTCGTAGGATACCATTTGCGTCTAGAAAAGGTTGTAGTCTTGCTAGATTGCTTCGTTTATGTATTGGCTTATTTTCTCTGCAATTAGAACTTTACCTTTTAAAAACAATAAATTGAGTATACTTTACCAATGCTATTTCATCAAAAAAATTCCAATCGTCAGTAGTTTGCGCTAGCAGTGTTACAGCCTTGCTAGATTTTAGCTCGAGATCTGTATTGTGTGATTCTGCAGAAATCGGCCAGTTACTGTTGTTCTCATGTAGCCATTGCGGACCATGCCACCAAAATTGATGTGTGAGAAGCTGCGAAGATAATATGCCCCTTAAAGCGCAATCAGCGGGATTGTGCTCTGACACAACGTGCCTCCAGTGCGTTGCTGGTAGAACATCTTGTACTGCAGCGACGCGATTGGCGACGAATACTGACCAACGGCTAAGATTGCCTTGTAACCACGCTAAGGTAATCATTGAGTCCGTCCATGCGTATAATTTTGAGAAAGTATGGTTCAGATTTGATTGAACTTGCTTCACTAGTTTTGCTCTCAAATGAGCTGCACAAAGCTCGAGTGGTGGTAACGAAATAGTTTTCAGAGGCGCTACTCTTGTTTTCGCTGCTACTAGTACGACGATGACATTGATATCATCGGCCTCAACACCCGCGCCGTTAGTTCTGCTTTCTCCAGGCTGGACAAGGAAGCACAGAAAATGGGTCTGGCAGTGAACGAGGGCAAGACGAAATATCTCCTGTCATCAAACAAACAGTCGTCGCACTCGCGACTTGGCACTCACGTCACTGTTGACAGTCATAACTTTGAAGTCGTAGATAATTTCGTCTATCTTGGAACCAGCGTAAACACCACCAACAATGTCAGCCTAGAAATCCAACGCAGGATAACTCTTGCCAACAGGTGCTACTTCGGACTGAGTAGGCAATTGAGAAGCAAAGTCCTCTCTCGACAAACAAAAACATAATTCCCGTCCTGCTGTATGGTGCAGAGTCTTGGACGATGTCAACAACGGATGCGTCGACGTTGCGAGTTTTCGAGAGAGAAGTTCTGCGAAAGATTTATGGTCCTTTGCGCGTTAGCCACGGCGAATACCGCATTCGATGGAACGATGAGCTGTACGAGATATACGACGACATCGACATAGTTCAGCGAATAAAAAGACAGCGGCTACGCTGGCTAGGTCATGTTGTCCGGATGGACGAAAACACTCCAGCTCTGAAAGTATTCGACGCAGTACCCGCCGGGGGAAGCAGAGGAAGAGGAAGACCTCCACTCCGTTGGAAGAACCAAGTGGAGAAGGACCTGGCTTCGCTTGGAATATCCAATTGGCGCCACGTAGCGAAAAGAAGAAACGACTGGCGCGCTGTTGTTAACTCGGCTATAATCGCGTAAGCGGTTTCTACGCCAATTAAGAAGAAGAAGTACGACCTTAATCGTACCGTTCGGAAATTGTGTGCGACAGTAAAGTGCGGCTGCGTATGCGACTTCTGATGCGTCAGTAAAAATGTGATACTGAGAGTCAGAAGTTTTGCTAGTTCCTAACCAGGGGCTTAGTTTTAGCGGTGATAGTTGCGGTAATTCACGACGATGTGCCAACCAGTCGCTCGCAATTTCTGAAGGAACTGGTTCATCCCAATCCACAGTCCATTTTGTAAGTTTAGGAGGCAGGTCGTTAAAACTCACTGCTATGGAAAGCCAATCGTTGTTTGTGTGCCATATGGTACCAAGAGTGCGGATTTGGTCTCCTTCGGCTAAGAGATGCGAAATTTGTTTAGATGCGTGTGGTATCTTATTTCTAAGTATTTGAGAATTAGTTCCCCATTTGCGTAGTTCGAACCCACTTTCAGAGAGCGCGTAGGAGACGTCTTTTTGAAGTAAAGCGAGTTCATCAAATGTATCAGCACCAGAGAGTAAGTAATCCATATAAAAGTCTGATCTTATAACTTCAATGACTTTCTTGCTTGCGTTTGACGCGTTAAGTGCGACTCGATGTAGTGACTTAACAGCAAGATGTGATGCTGAGGCGACTCCATACGTGACCCTTAAGGGACGATAATCACGAACTGGATCTGCTGGATTCGAGCGCCAAGCTATGCGTTGATAATCTGTGTTCTCATTAGCGACATAAACTTGGCGTTACATCTTTTCGATCTCGGCTATGATTCCGAAACGGTGAGTGCGAAGGCGAACCAAAATAGAAAATAGATCTTGTTGTGGCTGTGGGCATCGTTTAAAGAATTCCCAGAGGTTGACTTCACAGATGCGTTGAAAACGAATCGAAGTTTCGTTGTTTGGCTTGTGGTCTTTACCACCGTATGATGTGGCATTTAGTAGAGTTTATCTGTTGTCGTCTCAGCTGGTTCCATGTGTCCCATAGAGGTGATCCATAATCATAGTATACTCTTTGCGAAGTTGTTCGTTAGCTGCAAGTCTTCTTTCCATGCGGAGTAATTCTCGAATAGCTGCTTCTGGTGATTCACCTAACAGTACGTTTTCCTTCAAAGGTAAACGCACGATGTAGCGACCATCCGATACACGTTCGGTCGTATCGTCGTATAGTTTCTCACACATAGATTCTTCAGGTGAAAAGAATTTGAGGACAGGTATGTAGTTCTTCGAGTTCCCAAAACTTGCAGATGAGTTGAGTTAAATGAAGGTCGGAATGTAAAGTCGAAATGTTCACCGGTGGGCTTTGTAAATTGGCAGTGTTGCCAAACATTACCCATCCGAATACAGTATTTTGTGCCATTGGTGTACCCCGTTCACCCTTACGAAGTCCGTGTAGTAGAAATTTGTCCATTTCATCCATTCCAATTAAAATGTCTATTGGTCCGCGCTGGGAATAACAGCGGCCGGGTAGTGGTAAATCCTTAAGATGCGGCCAAGATGTCGTCGGTAAAGCGGAGGTTGGAAGATCATTAGTAATTTTCGGTAAGATGAGGGTACTTACTTGAACTTTAGTATCAAGCGTTCGCGTTGATATGGAGAATGTAACTTCTCCCTTTGCACGGTCTCCTTGTAGTGCCCCAATCCCAGTAACGTGAATGTCAACGACAGTGGGAAGGCGAAGGCGTTGGACAGACACCTCGGTGACGAATGAGGCATGCGAACCGTTGTCAAGAAGCGCGCGAGAGGGTTGCCGACGACCGGTATAATCTTATACCATAATTTCAGCGGTTGCTAGTAAAATGACGCGGTCTGCGTTGGCGTAGTGTGCGGTTACATTTAAACGTTGTTCATTTGAAAGAGCATTGAGCTTTGTCGGTTGATTGGTAAAGTTTTCGTGAAGTAAGGTATGACGACGTCGTTGGCATATGCGACACGACGATGTGCTATGACATTTAGCGAGGATATGCCCTTTGCTGAGACAATTTATACATGCACCTAACTTCTTAATAGCAGTTAATTTACCCTTTTCGTTGTGAACTGTGAGCAAACGTAGATTTTATGCTCACATTGAATAAGAACAATGCGGCACTTTAGGTGATGTAGTTATATTTACGAAATGCCGTATGGAAAACATTTTGTTGTTGTTGTTGCCTTTGCGGTAGTGTTGAGTAATGGTACCATTTCCAGTGAGCGAATTCGAAAACGGAGAAAGATGGTAGATCGTCCATGACGAGCGATAACTCCCATTGCAAACGGTTAGGTGAACGCACATCCCAAATTCGACTGGTCGTTCGAGTGCAGTAACACCAACGTGTTGAAGTAACAAATTTAGCACTTGCTTTACTCTCTTAGCAGTATCCTTGGCTGCACTCCCAATTGCCATAAGTGCTTTGATGTGGCTGTCCACCATGACACGCATGACCTTGTACCTCGCGGTCAGTAAGTCCCAAGCTTCAGCGTAATTACTATCACATACTGCTAAGCTACTCACCAAATCGAATGCTTCCCCATTAAAACAGTTTCGTAAATAATGTAATTTTTGTCCATCCGACAAATTGACATTCGTATGAATGAGTGAGCAAAACGCACCAGGAAAAGGAAGCCATTGAGTGGGATCACGACTAAATGACGGCAACTGTAGCTTTGGAAGCTGTACAGGAGAAGTTGAATCATGAACGGTAGTTTGCAATGTCTGGTGTCTTTGAGTTGCGCACAGGCGTTTCAAGTTAGCTTTGGCGGTGCTGTACCACTCCTCACCTTGTTTGCGTACCTGCTACTCCATGGAAACGTTCTCGTCACCACATGTGAGTTCCACATGCTACGCAAAACCGAATCCACTGCTCCACCAACAATTGGAGGTAAGTAGTTATTACCTCAGTGTCTACCGACAGAGCATCCACTTTGCAAGATTGCAAATAGCGTTTGATAGCATTTAGCGCGGAGTCGCGAATTTTAGCCGAAGGCATGATTAATATTAAAAATGCGGAAAAATATTGAAAATAATAGCGAATTTGCGGAATATCATTAATGTGCGATGATATCCGCCTCGAAGGACTAAGATATGTTGATGCTTATTAGCGTTCGCGGAAGATGAATTACGGCGGATTGAAATTAAAAGCGTGCTATGCGGTCGAATTCCTTTATTGAAGAGAAAGATAAAACGGAAGCTGGTTTGACAGCAAGCACATAAGTGCTGCCCATAAAGCTTCAAACATATGTTTAGCAATATGATGCCAGATAGGCACGAAACAAAAGGTCTAAATTCGCAAATTGTAATATTTACTCAGCAAAGGCAGAGTACCAAACTTTGAGTCTATGGAATAAAAAATGCAAAGATTTTAAATAAATGAGTGACAATTTATGTAATTAAATAGGGTAACTGGAGTAAGTAAAGAAAGCATAAACATCATTATTGACGTAGTATGTAATTTAAGAAATTTCTTACTTTTGAGGGATAGATAATTCTTGACAAATATGAAGATAATAAATTTTAAAACAGATGAGATTTCTTAAAAGATATCAAATGGGATTTATGAGAAAATACTGACTTACTCAGAGTGTGAAACTCGAAGCAAATTTCGGCACAAATTCTTAAAATAGATAATTTGTATTGTACTTAGAATAAACATTGAATTTTGAACTAAATTGGATGAAAGGGGTTATGAAACTTTCAAAACTAAGAATAGCAGCAAGATTAGTTTTAAATATCTAGTAAATCTGTCTGCAACAATTCGTATAGCTTCCCATTAAATTTTAGGATTTTTATTAACAAAGAATGACGGACGTTAAAGTGGATTAAACAATCTATAAGTCTTGTATTTTCTAAATACACAACTATTTTAACTTTATTTCCTAGATATTGTACTTAGTATGGCGGGGTGGATCAGAGTCGACAGATAAGCGGACAAAACAAATATTTTCCTGCCAAAATAGTTTATTCCATATCGTTAATACAATTTTTTATCAGTAATTAATTTACTTATGAAAAATGTTGCAGAATAGCTAATTTCTAATCAATTAGAAGCCCTAATGCTTATATTTTGCTCAACACTGAAATGAGATGGCGTAAAGTATATGTACATATATGTAGTATATATTTGTTTGGAAACAATGATCGAACTGAGAGAACAGTGATTGAGTGTGCGTAATGCAGAAAGCCATTTCGCTTTCCATATGAAACAATGAGCAGATGAGTCATTGTATGTATGCATGCTTGTAAACATGTGCATTAGGGTGTTTTTTTTAACTATTAATTTTTTTCAATCCCGTTATGAAATTTCTTTGGAAATACACTACAAAAAATTCACTGAAAATTCGAGCCATAAATATTAACATTAAGTACTGGACCAAGACATGTAAATATTTTCCATTGAAAATACACTACAATTGTGATTTTTTATCTTTAAATTTCTATAGCTCAGAGGCATTTTATGGCATCGCTTTGACTTTAGACACATATTCCTCAGAATTGAACATACTAAAAAAATGCCCATTGCGACAAAGTCGAAACTCACACCGGCGAAGTAGTACGGCGGTCTAAACCTGATTTTTCCACGAATTTCACAATTTTTTGTAGAAAAAATGTACAGGACAAACTTGTAGGAAATTTTATTTGTTACAAAAAAGCTCCGAGGACAAAATCATTAATACTTCTCGAGATATTCGGCTTTTTAAGTAAGGCTGTATAGAATTTTTATAGATGGTATGTGTTAAAAAATCTATGAAAATCCATACAGCCTTACTTAAAAAGCCGAATATCTCGAGAAGTATTATTGATAGCGATTTTGACCTCGGATCGTTTTTGTAGCAAATATAATTTGGTATGTACATTTTGGTATGTACATTTTTTCTATAGCTCTTGTCATTTACGAGATATACTATACAAAAAAATGCGAATTTCGTCTAAAAATCAGGTTTAGAGCCCCGTAATCCTCGCCGGTGTGAGTTTCAACTTTGTCGCAATGGGCACTTTTGTAGAGTGTTCAATCCTGAGGAATAGTATCTAAATCAAAGCGATGCCGTAAAATGCCTCTGAGTTATAGAAATTTAAAGATAAAAAATCACGATTGTCTTGTATTGTCAATGGAAAATTTTAACATGTCTAGGTCCAGTCCTTAACATTGATATTAAGGGCTCAAATTATGAAGGAATTCTTTTTAGGGTATTTCCAAGGAAATTTCATGACGGAATTGAAAAAATGAATGGTTCAAAAAAAAAAAAAAACACCCTAATGTGCATATGTGCACTAAAGTATACTATAGTTATGTGTTAGCTCACGACTATTGGCACTGCGAGTAGTGAGCCACGTGCCTATAAAAGTCAGTTCTCCTCCCAGTTGTCAGCAGTTTAATTCATCTCTTCGTTCACAAGCAACAAACTCATAGTTCTCAAAGCTCCAAATTGAAAATGATTAGCGCTAAGTTATTTGTGTTGCTCGGGTGTGTCATCGCAGTGGTTGTCGCTGTGCCTGAAGGAGTAAGTTCGGTTTGAAAATGGTTACACATACGCATATAATAATGATATTTGCACAGTTAATTATTTTGATACTAATTCTAATTTTCAGCACTTAGTTGGAGGCGCCACCCCACTCAGCGGTGAGGACTTAAAGCGGGCGCAAGAAGAACTTCAAAATTCCTTAACCAAATTGGCGACGGGCGACGGACCCGCTTATAAGTAAGTCTATCGAAAATACCCCACTCCACGGCTACGTGAATATATTCAGACCTAATTAACTGAAACCATTTTCTTTGTTTTCCTTTAATTAGAATCTCGAAAGTGAACTCAGCAAGCTCACAAGTTGTCTCTGGTACGCTCTACAAATTCAATGTGGACCTTATTGCGGGAAATGATGAAGTGAAGAATTGCAATGTGGAAATCTGGTCTCAACGTTGGTTGCCAGAGGGCATTCAAGTCACTTTCGACTGCGAGGGTGAAGAGAAAATTGTGCGTAAGCACAGTGCTTAATAAGTTTTCAGATTGTACGGCTTAAAAAAGCCATATGATAAATGTTTTCGACTGAAAACCCGTTGTTTGCTTTATTTATAACTGTAGACCTGACAAGATCTGCTTGTAGTTGGATTATTGGGGGGTAGTCATATTCTCGTTAGACAGGAAGTACGGTTATTATTGATACTAAGCAGGCTGATTTTGGATCCTTTCTATGAAATATGGCCAATTACAATTGAATTCACATATTTTTTTGTTAAATCTAATCTTTAAAAGACACGTCTATGTTTCGAAGCTGTCGGAAAATGTTTGGAAATATTTAATAAGGATTTTTTCGGTAAATCTGGCGCCGGGTTAGTTCACAATCTATCCGTTCACTGGGTCTCAAATCAATGTAAATTACTATAATGGAAATGAAGTTTCATGGCAGCTATATGCTATATTTGTCCGATATGGAAGGTTCTGACAAATGAGCAGCTCCTTCAGGAGAAAAAGATGTGTGAAAATGGCTTGGTCAAATCGATACAGATCGTTACGCTGATCATTTATATCTCTATATTTGATAGGCAAAAATCTTCTGACTTTTACAAACTTCGTGGCAAACTCAATAAACCCTGTTCAGGGAAAATACTACATTTTGTATATTGTCAACCCTTATCTTACCTTTACGTTATCATTAGTTTTTCAAATAGAAGACCGCTGCAATGATCTGAAGGATAGAGTCGAATGTTAATATTAACATAAAGTATTATATTAATTTTTTGTATTCTTTTGTTGGTTAGTAGAATATACTCCATTTTTTCAACAAAAATGTTAAATGCACCTTTCGAAATATAGAACCCCTCATCTGAATCTAAAAAGCAATGCAACAGCTCGCTTGGCTTAGTCACTGATATCCTACAAGGTGCGTTCCAAAGTAAACAGGACTTAAAAAAAAACAGAATAAATGGTTTTTTCGGCAAAATCAATTTATTTTATTCAAAATAGTCTCCTTCTCCTGCTATATCAGGTGAAAACGGGGAATGGTTTATGGTTAAAATGTGATTTTTGGTCAAATAATCGTCCTTCGAATGTTGGATTCTGAGCAATTTTTGGTCGTCAGTCAATTTGTGCGGAACAAATCGTTGTTTTGGAGATGCTCAATTCCATTTCCATGAATTTCAATAATGATTTCGGCTGATTTTTGATGAATTCACGCACAATTCGATGGAATTTTCGGTGATCACGGTCCTCACAACCACTTTGAAAACGTTGAAACCACTCGTGCACTCTGCTACGGGATAGGCAAACATCGCCATAAACTTGTTTCATCAATTGAAACGTTTCGGTAAAAGCTTTACCAATTTTAAAACAAAATTTAATGTTGGTTCTTTGTTCAAAGCTCATTTTCGCACCGATAACACAAACATACTGACACTTAAAACGCAATAAGTTCACTTCCAATTGATGAATTGTCATGAAATTCTCACTGGACAATCGATAAAGATAGCAGATTCTAACGCATCACACGACATTTGGATGGCGCCATCAGGGGGCGCTGTGTTCAAAAGGTCCGGTTTACTTTGGAAAGCACCTTACATAATGTCGCTCCTCGCTTAAGTATTATCGTTTTAGTTCTTTACTGTTTCGGGCTTATGCTCTGACATCAACTCTATGCATTCACCAAGTTCCCCGAATCAGACCCCAATAGCATTTTCCTTTTCTGAGACTTCAAGTGAAAGCATCTATGAAAGGTATCTGTAATCGGTGTCTCGCCCTTGATCGATCATATTGGATAATAAAGTTTTTTTTTTCTTTAAAACGACATGAGTTTTTCAATCTGCCTTTTTTGCGTTGTAATATTAATAAACAAGTTTTGTGTTTATGTCAGCATTAAGCACATACATATATACACCAGTTAATGGTTGCAATGCCGTCATCGTGATTATATTATTACTTTTAGTAGAAAATTAGTATTCTTGTGTTAAATAACTTCAGTGTCTAAACAAGGTTTTAAGGTTTTTATCAAAGAGGTTCACCTATGAGAGAATAATGAGTGTGATAGTCTTCCTTACGAAAACTTCCAAGAAAATTCTGTTTTCACAATAGTTTTATCAACCTCACCTGAATAAGGTATTTTCTATAAATTTGCGTTGCGAATTTATACTGACTGCCTACTGGGGACAATTGAGTCAGCAATTACCATTTTACTCCTGACTGCAAAAAATTGACTGACTTTTAATTTAAATTTCGCACGAAAACACATTCGTCGAAATATTGTTTTTCTAGGCTGGTATGATCTGTCTGATCTGTACCAAATATCACATCAAACTAATCATTAGTGTTTAGTATACACTTGACTTTCTGAAGTACATAAAGTGCAGTCGGCGATTTTTACAATGAGTGAAATTATTCAACAAAGAATTTAATTTTGTGTGCGGAATCAAATTTCTGGTGAAGGATTAAAATGTTGGAAAAGGTCTTCACTGATGATCATACTCTGATCCGTCAGTGAAGATGTTGATTTCGCCGTAGAAACTGTCGATCACGGAACCATTGGTCCAATCTTCTATACTGGGGAATGAAAACGATGTGTTAAATTCCTCGAGAATCTCCTTCACTCGGTCGAAGTGCCAGCTCAACACGAGTTCATTAACAAGGTCTAGTATGATACCGTGCACGTAGTGTTGCCTGATAACCAGGACAATAGGTTCTGATTAATGTAAGAAGCGAAAACCGATATCAGTGCAGCCGTGATAGCACTATTGAAAGCACCTTACACGTCAATGAATGTCGCTAGGGGAATTCTCGTCCCTCATTCTGTGTCAACTTAAAGTTCTGTACATTAATTTAGTGTTTAGTGGCACTACGCACTCGTCCTCCACTTTTTGAAGAGGAACCCATGTGCCAAATTTCATTAAGATATCTCAATTTGTACTCCAGTTATCGCTTGCACGGACAGACAGACAGTCTCTCAGAATTCAAGTCGTCTCGACGTCCTAATCATTTATATATATATATAACTCAATTTAACTATATCTCGATCAGTTTTTGTTGATGCGAACAACCGCTAGGTGAACAAAAATACTATTATACACTTTAGCAACATGCATAAAAATTATTTCGATATACAGGTACATTTAGATGTTAGTTTGAAATGGCCCCAACTCATTGGTCACCTGGAGATATGAATTTTTTTCGGAATACATTGATAACCACCCTGATAAACATTTTAATTTGCTGTTGACTTAGTTAAAGTTATTTGTTTTCCGAGAGTAAATTTAAACATGACCTAGAGCATTTCCAATTAATTCCAAATGCATGCTCCCGTTTAAAAATCTGAAATGATATTTTAGTACTATTGCTGTGTCATAATAATTGACGTTATATAAGTTTATATATTTTTAGCAAAATGTTCCTATAAGAATACAAGTGATAGGAAAATAATTAGATAACAGGCACTCATTACTTTAACTTCCAATTAACTTCCCTTCCAATTGATGAAATGTCATGAAATTCTCACTGGACAAACGATAAAGATAGCACAGGCCAGGGAGTGCTAGATTCAAAAAGTTCTGTTTACTTTGGAAAGCACTTTGTATTGCCTTGCACAATAATCCTCGCCTAATTTCGCGAAGACATCTTGTCAAAAAAAAAACGTTTCAATACAAGGACCTGATTTTTAATAGACAATTTGTATAGTAGCTATAGTTCGATCTGGACGAGATATTCGGAGATTGTAGGATTGGCTTGGGCAAATTATGTATATTTAGTTTGTAGGGTCTCCGACATTTCCTATAGGGTTCATGGCAATTTAATATACCATGTACACGGTATACGAATCTACCTATGGGTGATATGGTATTAATGAAACATATTTTAAGGCATGAATAATTGAATATATATAATGTAAAGTTTTCTGTGAATAATTAAGAACGAATGACAGATCGGTTAAATATCTACAAAAATGTCTATCATCCGAATATATTTAATTTTGTTGCGCAAAATGGGTAACAAATATTTCGATGTGCATAAAAAGTTTTTGATATTGATAAAAATAAAATTTGTGATTTTTTACTGTATGTACGTATTTTAGTATAAGTATTATTTAGTATAAGTATTTCCTCTTCTGGAAGCTCGGTACACATATAAGACACTTTGGCATTTATCCAGTAATAACTGCAGGTTTATACCTACGTAAGCCAGATTTTGCTCCACTACGATTATTTATACGTTTTCGGCCTTTGGCCTTTTTGTTTCCGCGTATCTGTTGTTTCACCACTTTTTTCCGCATTGTATATTTGAAATTACGTATTGTAAGCCTTTTACGAACCGGACCTGATGGCTTGCTTCCGCTATTTCCAATGCTAGTTCCACCACTATTGCCGTTATTGCTACCTCCATTATTGTTGCTGCCACTATTGTTGTCAGTTCCACTAGTATTATCGCTGGCACCATTGTTGTCAGTATCACCAGTGTTATCGTCGCTATCATTGCTGCCAGTATCTTCATCATTATCATCGTTGTCATTGTTGCCAGTATCATTGCTGCCATTATCTTCATTATTATCGTCGCTATCATTGCTGCCAGTATCTTCATCATTATCGTCGTTATCATTGTTGCCAGTATCATTGCTGCCAGTATCTTCATCATTATCGTCGTTATCATTGTTGCCAGTATCATTGCTGCCAGTATCTTCATCATTATCATCGTTGTCATTGTTGCCAGTATCATTGCTGCCAGTATCTTCATCATTACCGTCGTTGTCATTGCTGCCAGTATCACTGTCATCGACGGTAGCATCGTCTTCACAATTGGCTTCAGATAGAAAGCATACGCTGAGCATCGCTAACACTAACATAAAACTCAATTTCTTCATTTCAGAGCGGTTTCCTTGAATTATAACTGGTACTAATTTGAGTCGAGAAGCGATCACTTCGATATTTATACTTCTTGCGCCACCACAGAGTTGGGGAATTATTTTAATACAATTTGCAAGTTCTTCGTCTTTCAAGATCAAACCACCTTTCACTGCATAAATTGTTTTCTTACAAATACGCATGCAGCTGATTTATTAGACAAGCTGAATAAACTAAAATTGGAAAAGTCAGGCGCAGGGGTCATTTTTGCTAATATACATACGTAGAGTTTTTGGTTAAAATTATTGGTGGCGATATACTTTCAAATCGAAACTAGTCCGATGTTTTTTAATATTTTTGAAGTCTTTCTCTTAAGAATTTCCATATGTACTGGTGTTTTTCAATCGACAAGATGGTCTTCATTTGATTGCCTTTTTGGCGTTAACAAATAATTAGAGGATATTAAAACCAAGTGGCGATGGCGTTTAGAACTTAAGCAGCATCAGGTTCAAAAGTACAAAAGCGAACCTAAAATTCGAGAGAGAGAATGTTAGAATTTCGGCCTAGTTTTACATATGAATATACTCGTATTATTATGTTTAATGTCATATAGTCAAATATTTTGGTATTTTGGTAAAGTAAAAAGATTTTTCAATAAAAAGTCGTGTTAATATTTGTTATTTGGACAAGTGGCTGGAATTCTTTAATTAAAAAGAAACACAAATATTTAAGAGCTACATACATATATCGTCATTGTCTCTTCAAACTGCAGTCATCCATATCTCTTTGAAGTTTTTTTAATGCGATTCCCATTATGTTTGATAAGCTTTCAAATCCATACACGGCTGTACAATGAAAAAATTAGTTTAATATAAAACTGCTCTAATCTTAACTGCTTCGTGGAGCCTTCTCTACGAGGAACATGGTCCATACTCAATTATTGAAGAAGAGAAGTAGTAATGAAGGGCTTCTTTACGAATGCATTTAAGTACAGGGGGAAAGTTGGTGAAGGCTCTGCTGAACAGTCTCCATCAGCTATAGTTCCAGGCCTTCAGTCCACCGCAGCATTCTAGAAGCAGTAATGTCTTGAATTACGTTTCCTAAGAAAGGCACATCTTGCTCCGATAATCACACAGAATAAATATTTTATGGACCCCAATCGTTGAGGCTGTAATGAAAAAGGCAAGAAATATCTTGAAATATTTTTCTCGAAAGTCCAAATTTTGTTATACTGAGCGTGCAATGGTATTGAATATAATTTTTTACCAGGGTAAATTGGAGGAAATCGAAACCCGTAGCCTTACAAATAGCCAAGTGAGAACATCATATTCTCTGACACAGGGTTTAAATCTGAAGGTATAACAAAATAAACTAAAATTTTACATCGATCCGCATGTTCCAACACATATTCTTAAGACGTATCACAAGTTCTCTGTTATTCATCAACCGGTTGATTGAACATACAAAAAAAAAGTGCCCGCAAATTGTAAATAAAACACAAAATATTTAATTATTCATCAATATTTATTTTGTCGCCTTCAAAATAATCTCCACCAGATGTAATACACACTGAAACGATTTTTCCAGCCCGCGAAACACTTTTCATAAGCACTTTTCGGGATGGTCTTCTGCTTTTTAAGCGAATTTTATTTTATCTCTTCGATCGACGCAAAACGGGTTCCACGGAATAACAATTTCAGTTCGGAAAGAAATAACCACACGGAGTCAAATCTGGTGGATACGCTGGTAGACCGATTGTGTTTTTGGACCAAAGAGACTAATTTACAGTACCCTTTTCGAAAAAAAAACAGCTTTATCGGGGCAAGTCGATCCAGAACCCGTTTCATACCAAAAATATCCACCAAAATCATTCGTAGGAACTCGCGAGAGATGTCAAGCTTTCTTGCCATTTCTTTAACACTTGCCTGACGATTTTCAAGCTCCATATCCATCACCTTTTTAATACTTTCATCAGTTGAAGAAGTCGATCTCTCGACCGTCTTTGAAGGCTTTGTAGCACCCGTAGGCTTGTATTTTGATAAAAGTGAATAAACGCTAACCTTTTCCAAAATTCGCAACAATTCCGCACACGAAATTTGGTTAGAAATACAAAATATTTGTTCGATATTCTTATTTAATTTACGCGGAAAAAACACCATTAATCAAAAATCTATAAATTTTCATCATTAAGTCGTAAATTTAGATAAAAAACTATAATTTTGTGGAAGGAATTACGTTAACAAGGCCACCTGTGCTTTGAAAAATTTTACAGGGTGAGCGTGGACCCTCCAATAATGGGTTTGTTGTATATATCTCCCGAACCATTAAAGCTATGTCTCCCAAATTTAGACAGAACGTATCTTTACAACACCGTCGTAGTCAGTTCTGATGATCTAATCTGATGATAACCACGCCAACGCCCCACATACGGGTTTAGTATAAACTGCTAAAAACTGCGTCAGAGGCATTAAATTTTACATCCTAAAAGGTAAAAGGGAGTTTTATGGGAGTCGATGTCATAACTGGATGGGCGTGACATCGCCCATTTTTAGGTAAAATCGCATATTTCTCTACCTACTCAACAAACTTCAATTACATCTGGCCCATCATCATGACATCTCCCTGTCACGATACGGATCACTACCTCACCTACTTCCCATATAATAAAAATTTTATTTCATTTGATTCTTTCTCTTTCCAGTATACAAATCAACTCACATCAATCTTAATTAAATACGGTTTTATCGAATAATGAATGTTGAATTCTTTCGCCACATTTTTAATATTGTATCAAGTTTTGCCAACACCTGAAGGTATTTCCCTGGCTTTATAAGTCGAGGCTTGCCATATGTATTATCCACATATTAGCTTAACAATTGTTGGACTTGAATTTTCTTAAATAAAGTATACCGGTATCAGAGTTTTTAATAAAATATGTATATACGTGGACAAAGGCGAACTTGGTAGTAGGGTGACGTTAAATCGGGTTCAACCGAAAATCGAAAATTTGTGTGCAATTTTGGTTAGTCTGCTACTAATTAGTCATTTGTTAAAGATTTAAGAATAAAGTTTAAGATTACATCAGTAAAATCTGAAATATAAGGCAAAAGGTCAATGATAGGAATGAAAATCGTTATATCGGGCTTATGGCACTCGAAAATTCAAAAGATCGATTTCACATATTTCAGACGCCAAATAACCACATGTCAATCAAAACCTTTTCATAAAATTTTATTGATAGTCTTCTTAATGCCCGGTATAAATGGAATAGAGTCATAGGGAAAGAAATGGTGTAGGCCGACTTTCATTGAAGAATGCATGAAATGATCAGATTAGAATAAGCAAATACGTTTATAGATAAGCTGTAAAAATTTACCAGAGAGTAAACGGTGTCAAGGCAATTGATGTGTCGCCTTTAATTATAATGAATTAGCTGAGCAGACAATACTTAATACACAATGTTCTTACAAAACTTGGTTAACTAGGTTCAGTAGAATTGTGCATTAATAAACAGGTAAATTTGTGGAATACTGAGTAAGCAATTGAGAAGTTAAGCCTTCTCTCAACGAACAAAGACAGAATGATATATCCCTCATTATATCCGTCCTGCTATATGGTGTAAAGGCATGGACGATGACAAGATGTGATCAATCGACGAAGAGTTATGACAACGGCGAATACCGCAGTCGATGGAACGATGATGACATTGACATAATGCAGCGAATTAAAAGACACGTACTAATGGATAAAAACACTCCAACTCTGAAAGTATTCGACGCAGTACCCGCCGGGGGTACTCCGTTGGATAGCCTAGGTGGAAAAGAACATGATTACACTTGGAATCTCTAATTGAAACATTTAGAAGAAGATGTGTGACATTAAATATTCTTGTAATCCTGATAGATTATACTTAATTAAAACACAACAAAAGATTTTTGTTTGTTGCGTTTTTACTCAGCTAAGTATCGTACTCTAAATAGTTTAGGACCGTTTCGTGGGAGGTAAGCGTGGTTACGCGATGTTTCTCAATTAAACGTCGAGGAGGAAACCATCAGACACAATCTTCCTGCGAAATTTACAGAAATTACGAAGTTCATTAAACTTGGCAGAGGACAAGGCACGACCACTTTTCAGAATTTGTAAATCGCACATGCGCCTTACTCAGTAACCATGTGTGGGACACTTGAACAGTTATTGAATAACTGAACAGTTTTTAGGTTGTATTTCAATACGAGTAAAACCGTTTTTTGGTCCGATTCCGAACATTTACGAATTGTTTACACAATATAGTGATGTGTGCCAAGTGTTTACGTGAATATTTTTTACCTCGCAAAATTTATTGTATTTTTCAAATATTTGTTTTCTAAAGACTGCTGAAAGAATTTTCAATCAAATATTTGGGAATCTTACATTCGGGTTGATATTAATGCACCTGTATAAATTAACAGTTGTACGCTGCAAACACGCAAACAAATGGTATAAATGTACAGAAAACGGTATACTTTGCTACAGTTTTACGCCAGCGGCCTTGAAAGATTCTACTTACATACGAGAACTTGGCAAAAGCTGAAAATGCTCATCATACGTTTGCATTTAATCTGTGGATTTTTGATTCTGGTGTCGATTTGCCAGGTCATGCTCGTGGATGGCGCTATTGACGATTATGGCCCTATGATGAATGATGCTAAGGATTCGGTGCAGAGTTTTAAGTACATAAACCATGCGGATTCCAAAAATGACGACAACATCGAAAATGATGATGAGGACGATGATGATGATGAGAACGATGATTGCGATGGCGGGAACAATGGCAATAAGGATGACAGTGATGAGGAAGGAGGTGCCCAGAAGGGAGGTGACAGCGAGAGGTCTGATAAATCTGGAAGCAAACGGTAGATACCATAGGAAGCAAATGGTACTTCATATTGACAGTGTTAAGTGAAAAGTATTTATTTATTTAGCAAGAAATACCTTGTAAATCAAATTGTAGTTTTTACATAAGAATATTCAAGTTAGTTTTTGAACACACCGACAATATATCTCTTATTGAAACCATCTTTTATTACCGCATGAAAGGCAATAAACTTATGGATATTTTACCTGTTTAATAACAAAACGATCGGGCAGATCGGAGGATGGAGCCATGTGTAGAAGTTCAAGTAAGTGAGGAAAGTTCTCTGATTGCTATTCACTTGGGAGTGGCCAGAAACGATTCTTTTACAAATGGCTCAAGCAGCACACGACCTCTGTTCTTTGACCAAGTATCCTCTGGGTAGCCAGAAAACATACGTTTGAAGGCGAGCTAAAGTGAGAAGGTAAAACATTCTCTCCACAAGGTTGTGCGCTGGGTTTGGGACCCGCCACATAAAAAACACTACCAATGAAAAGAAGAAAACAGCCTCGGATGAGAGATCCTTCTTTTGATGCCGACCCCTACAAATGTGCTAAGGATTACGACAATAATCTGCGCCAACTACCGTCTCCTAAACATCAAGCATATAAGGGTCTATTGAGCGTATTGTGTGAAATATTAAAGTTCACCCTCAACAAACTGATTGGACCTTATCAGTGTGGGTTTAGACCTGGAAAATCAACAACCGACCAGATATTCACCATGCGCCAAATTTTGGAAAAGACCCGTGAAAGAAGAATCGAAGCAAAAAACGCAGGATCGGGAAGGACCTCTCCGAGCCGTTCGATACCAAACGAGGTTTCAGACAAGGCGACTCCCTATCGTGCGACTTCTTCAACCTGCTTCTGGAGAAAATAGTTCGAGGTGCAGGACTAAATAGAGAAGGTACCATCTTCTATAAGAGTGTACAGCTGCCGGCGTATGCCGATGATATTGATATCATCGGCCTCAACACCCGCGCCGTTAGTTCTGCTTTCTCCAGGCTGGACAAGGAAGCACAGAAAATGGGTCTGGCAGTGAACGAGGGCAAAACGATATAGTATGTCCTGTCATCAAACAAACAGTGGTCGCACTCGCGTCTTGGTTCTCACGTCACTGTTGACAGTCTTTGAACTTTGAAGTTGTAGATAATTTCGGCTATCCAGAAACCAGCGTAAACACTACCAACAATGTCAGCCTGGAAATCCAACGCAGGATTGCTCTTGCCAACAGGTGCTACTTCGGACTGAGTAGGCAATTAAGAAGTAAAGTCCTCTCTCGACGAACAAAATAAAACTCTATAAGTCTCTCATTATTCCCGTCCTGCTTTATGGTGCAGAGGCATGGACGAAAACAACATCTGATGAGTCGACGTTACGAGTTTTCGAGAAAAAGGTTCTGCGAAAGATTTATGGTCATTTGCGCGTTGGCCCCGGCGAATATCACGAATTCAGCGAATTTAGAGACAGCGGCTGCGCTGGCTTGATCATGTCGTGCATATGGACAAAAACAATTCAGCTCTGAAAGTATTCGACGCAGTACCAGCTCTCTGTTGGAGAGATCAGGTGGAGAAGGACCTGGCTTCGCTTGGAATCTCCAATTGGCGCCACGTTGCGAAAAAAAGAAATGATTGGTGCGCTGTTGTTAACTCGGCTATAATCGTGTAAGCGGTGTCTATGCCAATAAAGAAGAATAAAGATAGTGTAAATCGGAATTATAAGGTTAGGAACCATGCTATGGTTAAAAATAGATGAAGCAATAAATTCTTCAAGTCCTTCATTTGCGATTGGGGATTTTTTCCAAAAAACTTCTAAAAAAACATTCCAAAGCATTTAAATATGAATTTTACATTTGTAAAGAGGTGGCTTGACCTTTATGAAGAAACTGCAAAAGTATATGACAAGCTAGGAAGAAGGAGGAATCACGTGACAGCTTAAAGCTAAAACGCTGATAAAGCTATTGACTTCTTTGAGAAGAAACCACTGGTCAGCCTTAGAGAAACTAAAAAAATGCTTAAAAATTGATTAGACATATCCCTAAATACAATACGGAACAGACTTCACAGATCTGGTATCAAACGCAGCAGTACTGTTATCAAATCTTCTCTGCTCATTGATTTCGTGTTTTGAGATGCTTCACACAACACCTGCAGGCTCTTAGAATGATAGAGATACATATATTTAAAAACGGATTTACTGAAAGCAGCTGAAATGTTTCATGACAAAAATAACTACTGTATGATTGGATACTGCAAGCAGACAATAATCCGAAACATAGGAGCAGACTCTGCACTCTATGGAAATGCGAGAACCATATTGTTACAATAGATTAGCCATAACAGTCACTAGACGCCAATCCATTAGAGAATGTCTAGGCTTGAATGAAAAACCAAATATTATGAAAACATAGCGCTTGTGTTTCAAGAAAACACTAAAGTCAACAAAAGATTTATTCGTCTACTCCAACATACTTAGGTTGGAGTAAGAATTGTGTTAACGTCAGATATAACAAAACAATATATTTTGTATAATTACAAAATTTTTCCCAATAAAGGTTACTTACACTTTGTAAAACTAATACTAAATTTTTTGAACGCACTGTATTTAAAATATGAAATTGCGGATATTATGATTCATAACTATTTATTATAATCTAAATCTAAACAAGGAAGGCTAGGTTAAGTTCACGCATATCCGAACATTTTATACCATCGCAATTTCCAAGGATAAAGGCCGTCGGAATATTTTCAGTGGACGGACGGACAGACATACATCTGAAATTTAATCCCAATTATTTATATATCTCGATTGGTGTTAAATCAATCAAATCTAATCCATGAAGAAAGATTGAATGCTCTCGAATTCAACTCATAATGAGAGATTTCGTTTACCTCCAGTGTCTAATCAAAAAGTTAGAAATTAAGCAATGTCTAATTCTTCGGCTTTAATTCAGTTCGGTTCTGATATAACCCGTGTATTTTCTTGTACAAAAAATGTGAAAATAACACCAGTATTGGGTTGGAACATATGCTCGGTGAAATTCTCGTTTTATCTTTAGTCAATGAAAAATACCAGTCATCTAAATAGTTTCGGTTAGAGGCTGTCATTAGAATGAAGATTAACCGAATCCAAAGCGTCGAAGGGCACAATGGTCAAGTGGCAATGTCATGCCGTCTACGTGCACGGTATACATATATCTCAAGTATGCAGCATTATTGGAACATTTGGAATAAAATCGACGTAGAAAAATTTTGTAGGGGCAATTAAACTTATGTATACATATATCCAGTACCGTGTCAAAACTCATAACGGATATTATAAAATCAAGCACATAGTGGAACTGGTCAAAAGTACGAGGGGGTTTGCGGAAAATGTTACCGTATGTTCTGTTGTTGTTTTCACAGCGTGGTGGTAGATATTTTACATAATAGGTATTGAAAAGCCAACTTTCTGGGTTAGTGATGGTTATTTTTGAGAAACGAAAATTAATTGGTGAAATTTTAGTTTGAATGAAAAACACAGAATTCCTATGTTAAATTAATTGATCCTAAAACAAGAAAAAACGTTAACTTTGGTTGCACCGAAGCTAAATACCCTTCACAGGTGCATTTCTCTTAGTAACTACATGTTCAGTTTGTATGGAAGCTATATGCTATAGTAATTCGTTCTGAACAATTTTTTTGGAGATTATATTGTTACCTTAAGCAGTAATCCATACCAAATTTCGTGAAGATACCACGTCAAATGCAAAAGTTTTCCATACCAGCACTAGATTCCGATCGTTCAGTTTGTATGGTAGCTATATGCCATAGTTAACCGATCTGAACAATTTCTTCGGAGATTACATTGTTGTCTTAGAAAATAATCTATACCAAATTTCGTGAAGATACATTTTGAAATGTGAAAGTTTTCCATACCAGCACTAGATTCCGATCGTTCAGTTTGTATGGCAGTTATATGCTATAGTTAACCCATCTGAACAATTTCTTCAGAGATTACATTGTTGTCTTAGAAAATAATCTATACCAAATTTCGTGAAGATACATTGTGAAATGTCAAAGTTTTCCATACAATAACTTGATTCCGATCGTTTAGTTTGTAAGGCAGCTATATGTTATAGTGATCCGATATCGGCAGTTCCGACAAATGAGCAGCTTCTTGAAGAGAAAATTACGTTTACAAAATTACAAAATAATAACTTAAAAACTGAGGAACTAGTTCATATATATACAGACAGACGGACGGACAGACAGACGGACATGGCTAAATCGACTCTGCTCAACGTACTGATCATTTATATATATACTTTATAGGGTCTCCGACGCTTCCTTTTGGGTGTTACAAACTTCGTGACAAACTTAATATACCCTGTTCAGGGTATAAAAAAAGCGACTCCTAAGAGTTAAGCTACAGCGCCTGGCTTGAGGGAGGATTTTCGTTTTGTCAATCACTAACAATTAAGAGGGTAAGAGTTGAAAAAAATTAAAAATTTTTTTTTGAAGCACCCTAAGGTATATAGACATTTCTAGTTTATACCATCGATTTTATTTTCCATGTATGCCATATACATTACTGTAAATAATTAAATCGATGATAATTAAGTTCATTTCAAAATTTTATCCGAATAAATAACTATCTAAAATAAATTAGATTTACTGGAATAAAAAGTTAAAACAGTTATTTTTAATCCCTCATAACTCCGCCCTTGTGCAAAAGAATTGTGATGTTTTTTGCATGCGAGAAAAGTTATGATTTAACTTTTTCGCAAATCATCATTAACGTTTGAGTACGCTACAATTGGCTTCGAGACCACAACACTTGTATTACGTTTAAGCTAAACTCACTCTTTCCAAAGCTGAGTTAATACTTCTAACTGCTAACGGTGTGTGAGCGCTGTACACTTGGACAAACATTAAACTCAGTCAAACAGTGAACTCAGCACCAAAATTATTCAAAAGGACGCTAAAAGTGGAATATTTGGCTGGAAGGCAAATATGTATGTATTGTTTAAACAGCTTTCAGCTACGAAAATGACGGTATGTTGGTATAAAATGTCTGGAGAGTTAAACAAACTGTTTCAGTCTTATTCGAAACTAAGAAATGCCAGTTTTAAATTTATTGCTAATTTGTGGATTAAATCTTATCTCGGTTGCATGTCAGGTGGCTAGCCTGGCGTTATCACACGATGTTAATGATGAAGAGAGTATGAAACAAAGCATTATCCCTGAGGATGAGAACCAGAAGCATTCGAAAATATTACGCCGATGAAGGAATTGCTCCAAACTATTCTATTTGAAATGAGAGTACATCGTTAGAAAGAATTTGATTTCTTATTGAGCTGAGCAGTTGGTGGAACGGAGGAATGAGCACAAGAAATTTTGCGAGCATACAAAGTAGTGAAAATGTCTGTCAATAGACTATCAAAAACATCCTAGACATGTGAAGCCAATGATTTCTTTCTATATGGCGTTTCTTGTTATTATAATGGTATATTAAATAAGATTCTTTTAAATTTACTGATTAGTCTTAAGTAAGTTTTGTTTGTGTCAAAATGTGACAAACAAATGTAAAGAAATACTACAGTATTGCAAAAACAATTTTTTAGCAATATACTGAGTAGAGAAACTGCAATAAAAATGGTTGATAGTAAAACATACTCTCAAAATTTGTGCTATGGAAAATTGGGGCGCTCTATTATCTATTTATAGGTATACAACAGTTTTAAAATTGCAATTCCAAAGACGTACCTACACGTTATTAAAAAATCTTGTTTATCTTTTACAATCGCAAACAATTTTCATTCAGTATCCTAATGGAAAATTGCTACAGACTTTCATTTTTTGAGGTACTTGCGGGAAGCGAACGGTTGCTGTGATCCAAGTCATGTCAAAAGTCAAACTAATGTCCAATGTTATCCATTCTGTTCCATTACTTTCACATATCATAAAATAAAGTTCTACAATTTTCTTTACCCATTTATGACTTCCTCAATCAATTTAAATATTTTGTTGTCACATTTACTAATCACGGAGAGTTTAAAAACCCGAAATCTGTATTTCTATTAAAACTTCTTGAATTATTAAGTTCTTTTTCGGTTTAATTAATTATAGAAATATTAATATCAGCGTTGCATTGTACTTTTCACTACTTTACTTATTTGTTAATTAGATTCGAATCGGAATATCTGCTATAAACATTTAATTAAAAATGTAAATATACATATTCGCTTATATATTAGATCATTTAAAAGATCTCCATTAAAATCGCATATAATTTCAACAGGTTTTTCACTTATTGCCTACAATGTGGACCGTAGCGTGTAATAAAATTAGAATACATACAATAAATTAGCATTACAACAGCAAAAAAGTGTTCGAAACAATCACGTCAACAATAACTCAACTGGTTCTTCTCACATCACCGTTGAATAAAAAACATTTGCTGAATTTCGAGTGGGTGTAACATTAGTTGGAATTATTGGCCTGAAGCAGAAAGAACTCTCAAATACAAATTCATCAGTACTGAAATAAAATGTGCAAAATTTGTTTGCATTTCGTGTGTGTACAATTTCTGTTATTAAATTTTTATGTCATAAATGTTGTGAGTATAATGAACTTGATCTAATTTTTTTAGTTTGTGAATTCATGTTTAAAGAAAATGCAATCATCGTTTGTTTTCGTAGCGTGGTCTGTGTTTGGCGACGGAACCACCGACTTGTCTAACGAATGTGAGTTTTGTTTTGTGGTTTAATTGAATAGAAACTATAATGAACTAATTGTTTTATGTAACTTTAAGTTGGAAGAGGAGGATGCCAAAGAAATTCTGGATTATGTGTTGAGCAAATATGAAGAGGTTGGCATGAAAATCACCGGTGAGCCATTGGCGTAAGTAGAAACCAACATTGTAACAAATGCACATGATTCGATACCAAAAGTATAACGTCGCCCAAAAGCTAAATTCGAAATAAATTTTTCTATTGACTACGATTCACTTCATCATATTAAACCTACAGACAAAACCTTAAGCGTCTGCTTTGAGGTATAACCAATATACAAAATTTGATTTAATATGAGTAGATTTCATTTCATATAATTTTTTCCTTCCCAATAAACTTGTGAAAATTATGACACTTGATTTTGCATATACGATATAAAATATACTATATATACATATAATACTAGTGGATCTGGCCACGCGTTGCTGTGTTATACAGTTTATACTATTATTCATATAATAAACTATTCAATACATTAAAAACTTTATTTACGATTAAAGGCGACCGTATTTGTCGGTATAGGAATCCAAGGGATTGTACTTGAGGTTTAATTTTGAATATGTTCATACAAATAAGTTTCATTTATGGCTACTTTCTCAATGTCTGGTTACAAGCCTTTCTGTCCAGTTAATAGAATTGTCCGCTTAATAGAGCGTCCATGTAATAGAGCTTTCACTATATTTTTATTTATGAATGGTTTTTGCTATCCTATCTTCTAAGTTGTTTCGAACTGGACACACTGTGCTCAATTTTATTAAAATTGGGTAAATAGTTTAGGAGTCAACGTGACACGTAATATTTATATATATAAAGATATAGTATATATGTATATGCATTGAAATATGTAAATCCTCCTATTTCGATTTTCCTTTGCATAAGTGAGTATGTTTTACGAGTTTATGAATGAGGTGTTGAAAGTAACAAAGTGTACAGCAATCAAATTATATTTACATGTAATCAGAGTTGAAAATAATTTAATGCAAAAAAATAATTGGATTAACATTGGAATCGATTTTTCTAAGTGCTATGATGAGTGGAAAATTCATTGGCATAAGTGTATTGTAGCGGGAGGGGATTTCTTTGAAGGAGATGAAATGGAAAAAATTCACCTTTCAATTTGATATATATATATATATACATATACATATATTCATATATTATATATGTGCATGGAAGTTATGGTACCTCACATAACATCACCAATCATATGAAGTAAAGTCAATCAGCTTCATTCCAGTACCATTTCGGATGTAACCGCTGAAAAATAACGTGACAGCTTGAACCGACGCATGCGTGATCCGTCAAAAAACAGCTATCAAAAAAGTATCTCTACTTGGATCACCCGTTATTTAGTTTTTCATTTATCGCACTTTTAGTAGTTTTTAACAGTACCGTTATACTATGAGAAGTGGACGGAAATCGCGATAAAGCGTTTTTAACTCACAGAAAAATCAACCACGCCTATCTCCTTTCTTTTCCCAACCTCTTATAATGTTTGTAATTTTATGTTTCCTTTCCGATGGGCTTGAATCTGCTATGCATTTTTTTGTTTGTGGTTTTTATAAATTTTTTCCTGTAACAACCAGTACGAAATGTTTTCAAGAAGTTGTAAAATTGACCTTTACTCATTTAACTATATTTGCGGCGAATTTATTAAAATGAGAGATGAAACGTTTGCTTTTAGGTAAAAGTTTAAAGATTTACGAGATATATTAATTTTAATGCAAGCTAACTGTTAAAAGTCAGAACACCAAATGAGCTCCATTTGTGACATTTAATTTAATTGATGAGTTTATTGCCTCTTGTTATACTCTTGCAACATGTTGCAATAGAAGTTCTGTTCACCTAATGGTTGCATGTAGTATCACCCGAAACCAATCGAGATAGATATAGGGTTATATATATTATATATAAATGATCAGGATGACGAACGAGTTGAAATTCAAGGGACTGTCTGTCTGTCCGTCCGTGCAAGTTGTAACTAGAGCAGAATTGAGATCTCTTGATGAACATGGTATGCGCGTTTCTTGGAAAAAAAAAACTAAAGACTCGTAAATGGGCGTAATCGGACCACTGCCACGCCCATAAAACCCCATTAACCGGAAACGTACAAAGTACTATAATTAAGCACCAAATTAAGATAAAGAACTGTAAGTTGGCACATGGGATCGCAGGGCAGGGGCACCTGTATGCAAACAACTAAAAAACAGTGGGCGTGGTCCCGCCCTCTAATAAGTTTAATATACATATGTATCTCCACTAAAGCTAAAACCAGCTAATTTACCCTGCTCAAATATTATAAGAACTCCTAAAGTCAGTGTGAAAATTGATGAAATCAGATTATAACCGCGCTGACTTCCCATATAACGGTACTTTAAAAAACTACTGAAACCTGATAAGTTTATAACAAAATGTGCTACAGGCTTCCGAAATAAAGGGGCCGACGTCAAAATTGGACTATGGGGGTGGCACCGCCTACTTTTAGGTCAAATCGTTTACCGCCCGATCAATTTAAACCAAATTTCTTGCGTGACATCTCCCTTTACACCCTTATGTTATGGTGTAAAAATTGGTGAAATTAGACTATAGCCACGCCTACTTTTCATACAACACACATTTAAACTCCATTTGAAAGTTTCACTTTCCTATGAAGTTCTTCGACCGAGTTTACATCACATTTCAGGGTGTTTTTAATATAACTTTAGCTGACACGAAGTAAAATATAGTACTATAATTAAGTCTACGTTAATGGCCTTTAATATAAATCAAGAGATATTACATTTGAATAATGGTCGTGCAAATCTCTCGCAAAAAATTATAAAAGCAACAAAAAACATACATTATGTAGAACGCGTTTTAGTTAAAGTATAGTATACTTTTTAACACTTTTTCTGGAATTGAAAGTTTCCATTTCGTAATTATGAACACATTTCCGCATTCTGAAGCCGATTTCATTTTAAGCCTCTTAAGCCTGGAAGAAACAACAAAAGTGCAAACAAATATGACGAGGTTATATTGTAGAGGCCCTTAGCCTTCACTGAATACATCATTTTTGCCTCAATTGAACTCTTGAAGTTACTTGTGTGATATTTATTATCTTTGCAGGGTTCGTGGTAAGCGCATATCATCCGGAGGCACTGAAGAATTTCACATTGTCTTCCACTACGTGGACAATACTCCTGGTGATGTGATACAAAATTGTGTTTTCATTGTTGTGCATAATCCAAATGCTTGCGAGACTATAAGTACGGTGTGTAATACATTTTTACCCGTAACTCCTCGACCACTCCTAAAGCTCGAAGACTTAACCGTTTGCGAGGATGGCGAGGAGCAAACAAGATCACACGAAGAAACCGGAGATGAGAAAACGGCATAAAAACGACACAGACAGAGTAACAAAAAAACTACTTACTCACCACTTTGTATGTTAGAAAATAAGTTTGCAGTTATTATTAAAGCAGTATTATGAATATATTAAAAGCAGGTTATTCAAATATTATTCTACTCTATTTATTAATGCCAAATTTTTTAAGAGTTATAAATACATTAAAGTATTGAATTGTGAAATTTAAACATTGTCTATTGCCTTTTTGAACTAGTATTAGATATTATAACAAATTCAGTAGGTCAGATGTTTCTATGTGAGAAAGAAACTTACAATTACTTACTTACTTTCAATGATTTAGATGTAGTAAAATAGTGAATTTAGCGATTTATAAAGTTTTCACTTAAGCCGGTGTTTTTTCTGAAATTGTTTGAACTTGCCACCTCTTTTCATATTTAGGTGTCTTTGACTTCATCCGTTCCAATATAAAATAAGCTGCCGATAGCTGATTACTATGGCTGTAAAATTGCCTCCAATATATACTTAGACAGTAAAACTAAAGAAAATCGAATATCTATCAATTATTGCCAGATTACAGGTAAGAAAAGGAGATCAGAATATCCCGTGGTTGCGAAGATCTTGGAATACTACGAGGGCGAAAATGGTTAGCTAAAACCTGAGAAGAATGCTAGCACACTGGATTGATCTAGGAAAATGCTGAGCAGTGGTGATGACGACAATGGTATCGACCGACGCCCAATCTGCAGTCAGACGGTAGGGATTATATGCGGGGGAACCTCCCTCGGTAAGAAGTCACATGCAAAAGCGGCAGCTCCGTTCAGCTAAAAAGCTAAACTTGTCGGTGCTACAGAACTTGGTGTGTTTGACTGAAATAGGGCAGACCGAGTACCATGCACAACGAATTAGGTTTGGCCTGTATTGATACTAGTCACCTCAACAAATTTGTGATATGCACGTATTTGAAAATGAGTACCATAAATACGAGATATACTATATAATTGAACTAAAAAATGTCTACTATAAATGTTCTATACCGATATCTCTATATGTTTTCTTAGCCGCTAGATTACTTATGAATTTAGGTAAAGCTTTTGAAATGGCTTCAATAGAAGATACAAACTTTACTGGTCTAATCGCCTTTTCGCACAGGAGTTAAATGATAATTTCACCTGCCTTTGTTCGATTGACTCGCTAATCTAGAACTATTTACGATACAAATTAAAAATCTTATTTTATTACATTAGCTCGTAATCGAATTGAAATCGAGTTGAAACTGGAGTGCAGGTCTTCGAGTTATTGTTCATACTGTAAATTTGGCCGTGTTTTAACTCTGGCGGTTGTTGTCCATGCTGTGAATTTGGTTGTGTGCTTTGATAAGATAGCAATCAGCTGATGAATTTTAAGCATTAGAAAAAATACAAAATAAAGAACACAAAACAATATAACAGCTGTTCGTTGATCGAGTACCCGGCTGTCCGAAAGGCAAATACTGGTTTCTCACTAGTAATCAAAAAGTACTGAATTAATTTGGCTGTGCGAAAAGGCTATAATGACGAGCAGAAAATTTCACACACCCTTTGAATTTTAAAGAACTTTTATCATTAGCATCAACCACTAGCTTTTGTCGCATACTCTGTTGAGCTTTTTATTCTGAAAATAAAAACGGGTTTGACTTAGGTTCATTGTGAACGTCAGTGGATGGGTGAAATACAGACTAAGAAAAGCTCGCTCCTACACTCCCACTTATGTGTACATACATTGGCAAATAGTGAGCAGTAAACGTGTTTTGGGCGCACATGCTGATGACCTTCCCCCATATTTAACTAGTAATAATGGAGCTCGTAAACAAATCGCCGCACAAGCAAACAAACAAACAATTGGATGTGCGTTCTCATATACATACATATGTGTGTACGTAACTTATCTACGCACGTAGGAATGTGTTTGTCATCTCTCATGAGAGCAGTTCACGCTTGCTCTTAATTGGAGCGACTTCGTTTGCAAACAATTGTTGTTACTCATTTCTTGTTGGAATTGTTACAGTTGTAGTTGTTATCAAAAGATATCCAAGTAATTTTTTGTTATTGGAAGCGATTGGACATAGGACAGCAAGTACTTAAGAGTCAGAGAGAATGTTTACATAATACTAACATCATTTGGTATTTTTTAGAAAGCAATATGTACATACATATGTACATATGTATGTGTGTAAAAAAAGTGGGATGTTCGTGGGATTTCTGAAGTCTAACAGTAACTAGTAGAGTTTGTTAAATATGAGCAGTTTAAGTAGAATTAAATATTAGTAAAAATCATGAAACCGAGAATTTCAAATTTAATTTTTTTAACCACATATTTTTTAAATTTTATAATGATTGCACCAAATTTATGTTCCAAATATTATTAATTTTTGAAAGTTTCAAAAAATCATTTAAAAAGCTTCAAGAGTTCGTACATACATATGTACATACATCTGTTACCAATTTGGTAAATTAAGGTTTATATTTCGTACGACCCTCAAACGATAAGATTGAGAGCTACTTAATGATTTCAAGAAAATTAAACTCCACTTCGCTAATAAAGTCTATGTTGTAAGCTTTTCGTAAACTCCATATATCAATTTGCAAAGATCAAAGCCGGCTAACTACCTTCAGGTGTTGGTAAAACTTTATATTAAGGGAGTAAGGAAGGCCTAAGTTCGAGTGTAACCGAAAATTTTATACTATTACAACTAGCAATGATCAAAACTAGGCAAATACCTTGAGTTGTATAAGGGTTATTAGATGTATGGGGTCCAGATTAAAAACCGATAAACCGTTATTTGGAAAATACACTCTCTCAATTATATTGAAATAACTCACATGTTTGCCATATGTACGGTACAAAATCCATCGGTACTTCGAAAACCTTTTTAATAGATTGACCAACATTTCTATAAAAAGTTCGCAATTGGCCCTTTTATCCACATATTCGGTATCTGGGGGATTGAATAATTTTTGCCCGATTTGGACAATTTTTAGCCAAAAGGTGGCAGACTTAAGAGGCACTATTTCGCACTATTCGCACAAAGTTTTATCTCGATGAATACTGGAAAGTTCCATATCACCTTTTTTCTATAGAAACCGTACTTTTGCCTGAAATGGAGATAAACCGTTTTAAGCCTTTAAAAGTTCAAGCGTGTCTCTCCCCTCCCTCTCCCGTCCACGGATCGAAAATAAACGTAAATTATATTTTTTTTTTATTTTTATTGTTTAACATTTCTTTTTCAGTAAGTTTGACCGTACCCGCTTCCTCTTCCGTCCACAGATCGTACGTAAATTACATTTCTTTCAGTTTTGTTGTTTTAAAATTCTCTTTCAATAAGTTTGACAGTAATATGTATGTTTTTTTTTTTTTTGCTTTTCAAACCTCCACCCTGGTCTATTAATAAAGTTAAAAAGAAAGAGATTTAATTCACTTTTCCTTACTCCCAGTATGTATTATTAAAGTTAAGTTTTTTGGAAGCTATATAGCGGATTATCCCTTACAGATACCCATAAGTATACTTTTAGAATTTTAATTAAAATCTTTGTTTTCGGAGTAAAATCAAGTTAATTTTGTGGCATTCTAAATCTATTTTTACGACACATAATTTTAATTAAAATGCGCCACTGCCGTAAAATCAGCTGATTTCACGAAGAACATTCATCAATGTTTGGAATACAGTTGTGAGAATGTGCATGTGTATGCCGGCACATGTATCTCTCTGAGTACGAGTCTGAACAGTAAGTAAAGGGGTGTTAATTGAGTTGTTGATAGTAACCAGGTTGCCAGAGCTTTCGCAATTAGCATTTATAATTTATTTTTCGAATATTTGAAGTATAATAATTTGTTAAAATAAAAACTGATCCAGTATTATACCAAATAAATAGCTACCTATATCTTTATTTTTTGCTTACGTTATAATATCTTTGATTTGGATCAAAAAACTCTTTCCTAATATTCACGAATAAGCTCGAATCCGTTAAATTGCCGTAGTAGCTAATAACGCTCTTGCATATTACTGTTGTCAAAGCCAGTAATCCCATAGATTCCCCAAGCGATGCAATGGCAATGCCACAAACGCGCACCCCTGGTATGCATAGCTCTACGAGCCCACAGCATTGTAAGAGAGCAAGGCAATACAAGTGTTTGAGCGCCTTAAAGCGTACATATTAATATGTATTAGGGCGCACGCATAATTCTAACTCACGGTGGAGCTCACGAGCGCCTATTGAGCACAAAAAGTATAAAAAAGTCGCTGAAAAAGAAGGTAAGGCTGAAACAACACAAACACAAGCAGAACGTAATGGCCGTGAGCGAGCAAGTTCAGTGTAAAAGTTGCCGTCGCCTGAAAATGTTGTGCACCGGAAATTGAGCAGCGGATGTGGAATGGCCGCCGGTGAACATTTTACAGAGAAAATCTTTGCATAATCAAAATATAGAAGTTAACTAAAACCCAATAGAGAAGTGTTTGCTTAAATATAATAAAAGTGCAGAATGAGTGCTAATGATTAGTGCATTACTGTCTAATTTGTGAATAAAATAATTTGTAAATAATTTGGGTTGAAAACTTTTTTGCAGAATCTGTGCTGCAGCGATGTATATTTTTTTCTCGCTGCACACAACATATGAAAAGTGAGCAAAAAGCTAATGAGAATGCTTTGTGTATAAACGACAGACTTACGCACTGTGTAAGTGGATGACCGATTACCAGACTTAATAGTAGCTTGTTGGCTGACAGATAGACCGACAGACAAACCGCACACAGACAGACGGACTACTGCTCTGGTGAATTGAGTGAGTGTTCGTCGCACTGGCTGGCTGACTGCGAGAGTAAATGAGCAAAACAAAAAGAGCAGGGCAACAACAAAAGGCGAAAAACACATTGCACGCGTTATCAGCGCAAAGTGAAACAAAATTAAAAATGTAAAACAAAACGAAAACAAGTAATAATACTATTAAGCATAACAAGTGCAGCGCTTGTCAACAGCCCCTACTCACACCCCCCCACATGTACGTTTGTTTGTGTGTATGTGTGTGTGTCCATAAGCCAATGTTGACAGCATAAAGCTAAATAAATAAATAAATGAAGAAGTGTAAACGCTAACGTGTCGAAACAGGAGCAAGTGCTTTAAACAAAACAAATGAAATCGGTGCGAAAATAAACAGTGGATTCTTTTGCTGCAGAGCATAAACGGAACATACAAAAAAGTGAGCACAACAAAAACTAATCGCACAAGCTTTAGCAATTTAAAAATGTTTTAGAAAGTCCACTTACAAATTCGGTCTAAGTCTCCTTTAATTTTGTGTTAGAACTTTTAGAAGTATAAAAAACTAATATTTCTTAATGATTGGATGATGTGTAATGTAAAAGGTAATTTCCATATGAATAAGTGTAATCAGATAAAATCTCATCAAATTCTTCAGCCGATATCTTTATTAAAATAATGCATTTTTAAGGTAAAGTTTAAAGAAGTTTGGTTGTATGGAAGATTTGTTATTTCAGTAAAGAGACAATTGTATTGGTTTAAAAAGATGTGAAAAAGATTAAGGCCAATTTTGGTGTCTACTTAAGTTAGATGTTTGCTATATGATAAATTTTAGAATAGCATCCCCCGATTTCGGGGATAAATGGGTATCAATGGAAAGGTGGTTCTCCAGATCACGAATATATATATATGTATATATATATATATATAGTTGCCGCTGACTTATAGTTTTAAGATATTTGCATTAAAAAATTCACTACTTTTAACTTAATAATTCGTATATTGTGAATGAGTTTTTCACTGTCACTTATTAACACTTCACTATAACCTTTCTGTATATTAATTTTGTTTTATATATTATATATATATAAATATATAAAGCTTTAATTGAATAATTTTGTTTTAGTTAAATTCTGTGCATTTGCACAATAACAGAAGGGTTGCATACTAGAAAATAAATGGTATTGCCTTATATGCCTATTTGTCAACGAAAGAGCAATAAGGAAAAACTTTATACCCCAAATACATAAATGGAAAACGCAAAAATCTATTGCAATTTTTTATACCGTTAAGGGCATAACTCCCTTTCTAACACTTCATTTTCTTTAACGGGAATAATTCTAGCAACAATTGTACTGTTAATTTTCAAACTAAGTACTGTTTCTTTTTTTGTTTCGCTTTTACTTTTAAATTTGGCGAAGCAAATAAGCAAGTGTTCGGTCAGTGATTTTAAATTTTTTTCATTTCAATTAATTTGTTTTTTTTTTATTAAAAATAAAAAAATAATAAAATGTGTGCAAATCGATCAGGTATGTTATCAAATATTTCTAAATTTTTAATTAAATATTCTCTGTAGATTTCGATGAACCCTTCCACCAGCCGCGGTGTACGTAGAAAAACAACGAATGTTCTCACCATTGCAGAACTTAAGAATATGTGGAACATCACTAGAGTTGTGGAAACGTTTAGCACAAGGGAGAAGTGCATTGCATTTGGGGAAGAAAAGGGCTTAATTTTAAGCTGAAAATTGTGTCGTACACTTAAAACGTTCATGATCCCAACTCTAGCGGGGAACAATACGGCGGGCTCGTTTAGATGCCGTAAAGGTAATTGCCGTTCGCTGGCTGCTATATCAAGGGCTAAAGGTACCTGGTTCGAGAATGCGAAAATGCCATTGCCACAAATATTTTACCTTATGTTCGCTTACGCTTCGCATTGGTGCCAAACGGAAGTGTAGTTTCAAAGCAATTTTATCAATAGCTACCATTTGTGATTGATATAGTTATTGTCGGGAAGGCGTTGTCTTGTTCCAAATAGAAAAATTGTCCAGACAGACGAAAGCACATTTGGAAAACGGAAGTATAACAAAGGTAATAACACTTACATATATATACATATAAAAACTTTTACGTACTCACTTATTTTCTCATATTTCAGGTAGAAGAGTTGAAGGACACTGACTACTGGGTATGGTAGAAGATGGGAGCGAGGACTTAAGGTTGGAAGTGTGTCCCGAGAAATACCATATAATTGCCTGGCCATGAGCACTGAAAGGTCAATCACAGTGATCCCGAAAATCCCTTTGTCGCCACAGACGGGACACACACGCACACTGGGGTAAAACTATCCAAAAAAACGTGAAGATCCATTTGTCAAGCTTTTACAAGCAACAAAGCATACGTATAAACCTTGAATTTGTTTTTGTTTTTATTTAATTACAAAATATTTTTTATATAAACAATTTTTCAGGTATTTTTGGGGTATAAAGTTATTCCTTATTTTCTTTCGTTGAAAAATAAGCACATATGGCAATACCATTTATTTGCTAGTATGCAACCCTGTTGTAATTGTGAAAATGCACAGAATTTAACAGAAATAAAATTATTCAATTAAAGCTTTATTGCTAAAAAATATAAACAAAATAATATACAGAAACGTTAGAGTGAAGTGTTAATAAATGAAAAGTGCATAACATAAGTGAAAAACCTATTCACAATATACAAATTATTAAGTAAAAAGTAGTGAATTTTTTAATGCAAATACCTTAAAAACTATAAGTCAGCGGCAACTATACATATATATGTATATATATTTTCGTGATCTGGAGAACGTCAACTTTCCATTGATACCCACTGTATCTCCGAAATCGGGGGATGCTATTCTTAATCCCAGCTCTAATGAGGGCTATCTACAATTTAAATATTAATCACGCAAGACTAATAAGCTATAATCTGGTAAGTTTTAAGAAGAGCTTTTAAGTTTAACAATATATCTTCTATACATATACAAGTATATATGTATGTGTATTGGAGCGGTCGATTTTTTTTCCTCAAAATCAAGCATGTGTAAAATGTTCTATGGATAATTCTATACAACTTTGCCAATTACTTTAAATTATTATACGAAATTTTTCTATAAATTAATGAAAACACTTTCAGCTTTAAAGTTATCCTCTATAGTTTAGACTATATTTCTCCATGCCTCCAGGTCGCTGTGGAAAAACTGAACACCATTTGCCAGCATTTGCATTATTGCGATCGCTCTTTTTTACAATTTCTTATTTTGAGGTCTGAGGAATGTGGGAGCTACTCCATTACATGCACTTTATTCGTTTGGAACCATGATTTGAAGACCTTTGTCGTGTGCTTCGGGTCGGTGTCCTGTTGGAAGATCCACTTAAGTGGCATTTCCCATTCAGCATGTGGTAATATTATTGATTTCTAATGTCTGTGGAGTCGTACCGAACCATGGTACTATTAATACAATAAAGCGGCACCAAACCAGAACAGAAAAGTATCACCAGACCATTACATAGCCACTATGTTTGACTGTTTTTGGACATTATGAATTTTTAAGACGTTTTTATCGTTGGATGTGTGTTACGTTCGTACACATGTAATCATTTCCTATCAAATTATATTTGGACTCATCACTGAAAAGAACAATTTTTCACCTGCTTCGCAGCCATTCTATATAATTTTTAACGAACTGCAATCGTCTTAGTCGGTTGCGTCTGTTATTCAGCGGTTACTTCGCTGGTCGGTAACAGCGTAAATCAGCGTCATTCAGGTGACGACCGACCGTTCTTGAGCAGATTGGTAATCCAAGCTCATTTACCAATTGCGTAGAGCTTTTAAATGGAAACTTTTTTACTTCTCGCCCAATTGTGCTGCCCGTTTTTTATCAGTTTTTTTTTTGGTCGGCCTCCACGATGCAATAATGCGAGAGTTTTGTTCCTAATATAGTTCGAAATTATTCGTGAGAATGAAAACTTATATCTCTTTTTGAGCGATTCGAAGAAAAAATGGCATTGTAGGAGAAAATATACCGATATTGTATATACATACCGATTTTAATAATCGAAATTCTGAAATTCCATTAGTAAAATAACATGAAGGTGAATGCTGGCACCATGAAAAGATGGTGTAATTGCTAGTACTTATATAAAACAAAAAGTTTGATATAAACTCTCTTTCAGAAATATTTTTAGAAGGCAATTTCGAAATCAATTATTTTTTAGCTGCCCTGTGGACGCTCTTCTCAGATCATATCATCGGCATTTTAGTTGGAACCTTAAACATGATACAAGAATTTTGAGTCGACGAGACCACTTTTGCTCAGTTATTTCAGTTGCCGCGCTTCGAAGGAATAATTGTATTTTTGATAACATATGTATATTAAGCACGTGTTTTTGCACAATTTGGTTTCCATCTTGTAATAAATAAATTAGTTTTCCATTATTACAAACAAAGAGAGTGAGAGACTTGGATTTTAGAACTTCATTCAATAATATTTAAACCTGGAGCTGAAAGCAATCCTTTGAAAACAGAACTTTTTGAGTTGAGTCAAAACATATTATCTCTCCGATTTGAATTGGTAAAATGGAGTAAGTTTTCGATTTCTGTGGCGAGGTTAACCCATTCTTTCGTTGTTACTTGTATCTTTGCTGTAAGATTTCGTAACAACGCGTTTGCCATCTGAAGCGGAGGGAATTTGTATCACAACTTTTTTATGGCTATGTACTCCCACGTTCAAAATGTTTCTTGCAATTTTAGTTCTTGCAGAACAACAAATAACTACAAAAAAACATACCTGCACAAATGTCGAGGGAAATGACAATAAAATCGTAAACTCCTAAATTTCGTCGCAACTCGGCTGATGTAATTAACTTTCAAAAGATTTCGTAACACTTCCCACTCCCTCGCACGTACTCCCTTATCACCTGGCATTACTATTATTTTGCTTCTTTATTTTGTAACAATAAAATACCCGGGCTCCATTGCTCCATTAACGTTATCCTGAGCACTTATGTCCTTGCTACTTAGCATTTTAAAGCGCAAATTTCATGATTTCTCTTTCTCATCGCTTTCTTCGCTCGCCATCTTAACGTTACGGAACTTGGTTTCATGTTTCCGTTTTTCACCTTTTATGTTTTGCTGCTCACTTTTGTTTGTCTGATAGTTACAGTTTAGCATTTTGGTATGCCACCACTAGGAGAGCACAGAGTTATACGTAGCATCCGGTGTTCTATTTTTTTATACACAAAATGCTCCAAAGATTTCAAATTGTTGGGGAACCAAACTGAAAAACTTTTAAGAGATATAGATACATATGAGTATTCGAAGAAAGAAAAGTAGGAAAGTTTTACCGATTTGTCCCATGTGGGTAATTCCTTTTATATCCTGAACAGGGTTAAGTTTGTCACGATTTTTTAAAACCCGAAGAAACTTTAGAGATAATATTAAGCAAGTATAAAAGTGAGTAGGTTGAATAGTTGAGTCGATTAAGTCATGTCCGCCTGACTGTCCGTCTGTATATACGCAAACTGGATCTACATTTTTTGTGATATCGGTCTAAAAGTTTGCAGACGCCATTTCCTCTACAAGAAATTGCCCATTTCTCGGAACCGTTGATATTTCACTGCTGTAGGGTATGACTCTCATACAAACCAATTTTCATGTGACTAGACACGAAATTCGGATTGAATTTTTGTCTAAAACCATGTTACTAACTCCAAAATGGTTCAGATAAGACCACTATACATTTAACTTCTATACAAACTGAAGGATTCATATCAAGATAGTGGTCTTCATAAAAGATCTTATTTCTATTTAAGTAAAATTCATTGGGCTTGTAGCTTGTTTATGTCAACAAAGTGGACGATTTGATATTTAGTTAAATATTGTATCGTTGCAATAAGAAATACAACTGTGAAGGGTATTATTCAAAAGTTAACTTTATTGTTTTTGAAGGACTTGGAGCCTTTGCTTATAACTTAGTAAAATTAATGTAATGCAGGTAACAACATGGCCTTTAAGATGAAAGTCAAATTAGTTGTATAACACTATTAGAGTCTTTCTCTACACGAGAGAAAAAGTCCTCGAAAATAATCAATAAACCATCGCAACTTTTAATCTTTACTAGTACAATAAGCAAGAATAATTTAAACTATTGCCTCTTTATCGTCTCTGTCCTTTAGGAATAAATTTTGATTTCGATTCGACAACATTATTTTAGGTAATTCCGCATCTTGTAAGCTTTTCATTATAAATTCCTTTGTTCGAAAGCAACTTTTAATTCTGGCACTTTTGTGCAAATATAATAGAGGACAATACCTAATTCGTCGCCATATTTTGTAGAATTCTTTTGAAATTGAAATAATTCGGTTAACAACAGAACTCATGTCCCACACATCCCCATTCATACTCTTTCAACACACTATTGTGGCCGTCAAGCCTTGGTGAAAGCGGATTGTGCGCTGTGGAGAGACGCAACAATTAGTGTAATGAAAATAGTATTTATGAATTTATGAAAATGTGTGAAAAGCAAAAAGTGTTCATTACACTCTTAAAAACCGTTGCCACAAAAGTCAACGGTGCTAAATTGTGGAATTGCTTAATACCTTAATTGTTGGCTTGTGGTCATAAGAGTATTAACGTTATCAGATTTATTTTCAGTAAAAAACTACCGGTAAAAATTAAAATAATAAATTTCCAGAAAGGATGTTGTTGTTATGTCGCAAGTAATTGAAATAGAGGTACTCAAAGTGAATGGAATACTGACAACTGAAGCTTTTAACTCTTATAAGTATCATGTTATTGATTATGTATTTTCTTTTAAAGCTATGTAGTATATACCGTTTTTATTGATAGTTAATAAATAAGTTTCAGATTCTTTAAAATGTCAATATTTTTCATATGGAGCAGTTGATGTATATAATTCACAGCAATTTAGTACAGGGTCCGGCTGTATTTATAAATTTGCTGAATGACAGCTCAGAGTATTGTTCATAAGTGTACAAAAGCGTTTTGCCAAAAGTGAACGCAAAAAAAGTGATCGGCGATGGAATTCAAACGCAATAGTGTGATTGCTTTATATTTAGCTGGAAAATCACAGCCAGCAATTGTTCGTGAGCTCAAACACCTTAATGTGAATAAAGTTTTTGTTTATCGCACCATCACTCGTTACAATGATACTGGTAGCATAGAAAAAAGGTCATGAAGGTGGTCATCAAAAGACTGCAACGTCACGTGAGATGGTTCGGAAAGTGAAGAAGCGACTTGAGCGAAATCCACGACGTAGTGCCAATCAAATGGCTAAAGTAGTGAAAGTATCCGACCGCAGCATCCGACGCATATTGATAATGAGCTCAAGGTCAAGCCTTACAAGTTCCAAAAGGCCCATGATCTCACACCGAAGCAGCAGCAAGTAAGACTTGAGAGAGCGAAGTAGTTGCTTCGCTTGGCCGAAAGCGGTCAAATGCCGAACATTGTGTTTTCTGACGAAAAAATTTTTCCTATTGAGCCATATGTAAACTCTCAAAACGATAGGGTTTATTTGACCGACCGTTCATACGAGAATCTAAGTCATCGGTTGGCCACCAGGTGGCAGCAACCGCCACAAATAATGGTTTGGGTCGCTGTCACCGCAGATGGGCGCTCTCCAATTGTTTGCATCGAGCCTAGCATCAAAGTAAATGCGACATATTATCGGGAAAGTATTCTGGAGGCTGCTTTGAAGCCGTGGGCAAACAAACATTTCGGTTGCAAACCATGGACGTTTCAACAAGACTCAGCACCGTCTCACAAAGCGCGAGTGAACGAAGAATGGCTGAAAAACAACGTTCCGAACTTCATTACGACCACACAATGGCTCTCGAATTCACCAGATGCGAATCCAATGGATTATTCTCTCTAGGCTATTTTGAAGAGCAAGGTCCGAAGTAAAAAATACACCAGTCTCGAGATGCTGAAGAAAGCCATTGTCCGTGAGTGGGCCAAAATACCGGCAAGTCACATTCGGGCAGCTTGCGATTCGTTTTTTGATCGTCTCAAGGCCATAGTTAAGACAAAAGGTGGTCATATCGAGCAAAAGTGTATTGGTCCTGAATTTATGACTATCTTCACACATTTTGTACTTTAAAATGAATAAAAATAATTTTCCAAACCGAATTTATGGCTTTTTTAATTGGTTGTAATACGTGTACATGCCGAGGTCAGTAACCATACGCATTGCCAAATAGTGATACAGTAGCCTTGACTATTCGACCTATTGGATACTGCTGGCTCAGTCGAGCAGCATCCAACTAGCAGATTTTTTGGGAAGATAATACTGGCCGGTATTTATAAGGCTTTTTCGGGCCACAGACACTTATGGGTACCATTTGTTGTTATTTTAAACTTAATCTATTAAATCCATTCTCGCCCAAACAGGTTTTCTCACAAATCTACAAGCCCTGTTTAACTTTGATTTGTCATTTGCATTTCTTAGAAATGAATACTGAAAGCCTAAATGCCTAAAAATCAGCTGCGCTTATCTGGTTTTTGGTGATTACTTAGAAATTTTTCCCATTTTTCAGTTAGCACTGCAGTCTGGAAGTTATTGTTTTTGGAAGGCATTAAGGGATCTCACCGTCACCTCTACATGTTGAAGTTATTCTATGGAATGAAGTTAGGAGAACCTAAAACCTTTATTGTCATTACGTTAAAACTTGTCATAAATAACGATTTTTTCTAAAGTGTAGATAATGATTAAGGGATTGTTATTGAACCTTAGTTTTTCCCCGTGAAAACTTCATCAAGTGGAGGTTCCCTACTATCATTGCAGTTTGTAACGCCCATCGCGTGTGCACTTTTAAAATTTCGAAGCCAATTTATTTGCTTACAAAGAACAAACTATTTACGTAACCACACGCACCGGGGAATGAATGCTCTTATTTATCTGGCTATGTTATTAAAACTTGTGAAGTGCCCAAGTTGATGTTATTATATCTTCAATGCTAAGAGCATATTGGTTGCACGTGTGTGTTAGTTGAATGGCGAAAACGTGTGGCTTAGAAAAACTGTAGTCGCAGTCGTAAACAGTTGATGCGATTCTAAAAGGTTGTATAACCTTGAAAATAAAAAAGTGGAAATCAAACTGAATACATATTTACGTATGTGCTTATAAAAGTTTCCATTCAGCTAAATTTTTGTAAGCCCAAATGTCTGTAGCATTGAGGAAACACCTTTATGATGTCCTCCCAACTCTTTAAGCCGATTTAATATGCTCCCCTTCATTAGCGACACTCTTTTATGTGAGCAAATGAATATACCTATCTATGTTATCAACGCGTCCCCAAATTAATTGAAATAAAGAAAGGTTTAGGGAGCCTCCTGCAACCAAGAAAAAGGAAAAGTAAGTTTAAGTAACACTCGCAAGTATGCGTAAGTAAGCAAGCGTTGCACCAATCATGTGTGACTCTCGCTTACCTCAATCACATGTGTACTTCCAGATCAGTGGTATTGCTTAATCATATGATAAGACGCGCCACTCTTATGCAATAATTGTGGCCACGACGTTCAAAATTACGTAGTGAATGCTCATATGTATGTACGTAAAGAGTTAATCCTGGTGTTAAAGAAAAGAAAAAGCATTTATGCAGACGCAGTATTTCTTGATTTATCCTTGTTCACATCTGGGCCCGGCCCTCCAGAACTCACATGTGTCTGCCTACTCGTTGCTGTAGTATGCCCAAAACTAAAGCATTTATGGGGAAATATCTATGTCTATTATTAAATAATTAAAGAAAATCGAATACGAACTGCATTAAGTACCTTGTTTTTATGGTACACGCTCGTGCCCGTTTAGTTAATAAGATGTTCAGGTCATAACGTAATTCGTTTAAGGGGTTAGGGTTAGTCAGAAGCACGAACAAATGAGAATTTTCAGTATTTTTTTTTGCCATTAAATCGTGTTAGTTTAGAAAAGTAGTAATTTGGCATTATTATAGAATGTGTTGACTAGAAGTCACGAAAATTTCAAAAAAAAAAAATTAATTTCCAAAGTTATAGTTGTTTGTGTTGACCCAGTTCCAAAAAAGGTACTTGCGGCGACAACCATAAGTCCTTGGAGATTCATCTAAACTCAATCGGACAAAAAAAATTAGTTTTATAAATAAAAAAATAATTCAAATTAAAACTAAAATAAAAAAAAATATGTCTCTTTGTTTTTGTTTGACACCATAAAATTACACAGGAAAAATAGAAATATTTGCAAATAGTGCAAGCACAATTCTCACCCAAAACTAATTTGCATGCACAATAGGGGTATTCTCTTGCTCTTGCAAGATTGCAGATTGCAAAAATACTGTACCGAAATATACAAGAGCACGGGAGCACCCATTGCAGAATCTAGTGATATATGAACGGCTGATTCGGTCAATTTACCTTCTGCATACATTTTTAACAAAAAAACTAACAAATCTTTATAATTTAAATAAAAATTATAAAATCTATTTAAAACTTACCTTCCTCAACAATTCAACGACGTAATATGTCTTTATGTAAAATGACAGCTAAAACAGGGTTGCAATTATATTTTTGCGTGACATTGCACGGAAATATACATAGGTTTTGGTCTGACACATTTTACAGCCATTGCAAATAATTTTCTGCGTGTGTTTGTTGTTGTGCCGGTGCACCAAGAGGAAATATATGCAATTCTTGCACCGTGCAAGGGTTTTGCAAGAGCAAGAGAATACCCCTAATAATGTTACAGATTTTCATGCCTAGTTAATTTGCAAAACCTAAAGGTTGGCTATAACTAGCGATCTTACAGTCTATTTCTTACGGGTTATTTCATACAAGTTATTTCTTACGGGTTATTTCTTACGGTTTTACTATCACTTTTTTTTCAGTTAGGTCCCGTAGCAAAATCCCCACCTTCTCCAAGCCTGCCGTAAGGAACTTCGTTCCAAAAATGCCTTCGATCAGACCCGAGTTTATTATGTATTCTAAATGCTGTATAAATTTCATTAAAATCAACTAAGCGGTTTTCGGGTTACAGTTGTCACCAGTTCAAAAAACACAGTTTTGAGAAAAAAGCGTTTAAAGTTTCCCTGAGCGCTTTGAGGTGCCCGAGCTCTTTGTTGTTTGTCGAATAACTCAAAAACTAGTTATCGGATGAACGTGGAATTTTCAGAGAATATTTTTAAGAAATTACACTTAACGAAAATGCAAAAAAAATAATTTTTTAAAAATTTTGACTACCCCTAACCCCGTAAGGCAGTTAATTCAAGTAAAGTAAAAGTAAAGTAAGTAAAGTAAGTCTAAGCAGAGGTGTTTTTTCAATAGCCTTTGTTAACAGATCACGTGTGAGTCGTGTCAAGCTGTCATGTTTTGTTGTTCTGTAGTGATTGGCATTTCATCATGGAAAGACCTACGCCTGAACAAAGTTAAAAGTTGTTCAACTTTATTACGAAAATTCACGTTCTGTAAAAAATGTATTTCGCGCGTTTCGCTCAGCTCATGGTGAACATAATCGCCCTCTTGAGCGTACTATTCGCAACACCAACACCCATCTTGAGACCCAGCACTCATTATTGGATAATATCCGACTGAATAGACCACGTCCAGCACGCAGTGAAGAAAATATAGCAGCCATAGCTGAGAGTGTACGAAAACCGCGGAGAGTCGATTCGGTGCCGTCGCAACAACTCTATGGGCTCCAGACGTTTTCGAGCCAAATTTTGTTCTGTGATAAAGCCCGTATCTGGCTCAATGGGTATGTAAACAAGCAAAAATGCCGCATTTGGGGCGAAGAGCAATCTAAAGAGATTCAAGAGCTACCATTTCATTCAGAAAAAACAGCGGTTTGATGTGGCTTGTGAGCCGATGGAATTATTGGAATCAATGGATTTATTGAGACAACACTTCGGTGAGCAGATAATTTAAATTTTTTGGACCGGTCGATTTTCTACCAAGATCACAACGTTAGACTTTTTTCCTTGGAAATATGTAAAGTTTAAAGTCTATGCGGACAATTCCGCTCCGATTTAGGATTTGGAGCAAAACATTACGTATTTCATTCGCCAGTTACCAGTCGAAAAGCTCGAACGAGTCATCGAAAATTTTACTCAACGGATGGACCATGTGAGACGTAGCAGCGGCCATCGTTTGGCAGTCTCACTTCCACGTAATGATTATATTGTTTCCCTACTATCTACTTAACTTGAAAAACGACATCTCTGGCACCAAGTGAGCTATATCAAATTGTGTGAATAAGATAATTAATGAATCTGATAGTTGATGGATAATGAATATATAAAAAAATTAAATCTCAAGTGAAACGAATTGGTAAAAGAAAGAAATTTCGCAAGGCATACTAAAAGTGCAAAAAAGATTACAGGTTTTTTGGTCTATCCATTTTTTTGGCTTATTTGGTCTCGTCCGTATGGACAATAGACTGCACTTCTCAATTCATGCTACTCACCAAAATAGGTTCTTGTTGAATTAAGCTAAAGAAGACTTCAGCACTTATAATAAGCTTATAGATTAGGATTACACGTCAAAGAGATTACTAAGTTTTAAAGCTATATCATCAAATTTTTATTTACTCCATTTTATGGCCATGTAAATGTATGTACGCATATCCGACATTCTGAGCGCAGTTAAGCCAAAAGTTATGCAACAGATAGCCGCTATCATTTTGTAAGCAATTTTGATGGCATGTTCTGAATTTTCCCTTTCCCAAAAGCGATTGCGGCAAAGTTTGGTCATGCTGACTTTCTCACTTAATGATATCTGCATCTGAAAGGACAGCGTTTTCCAACTTTATCTCACATTTTGTCTACGATGATTTTATTTAAATTCATTGCCAGTTTCCTTTGCTTTGTGCTCTTTTGCTATTGCGGCTACTGCTTCTACGGCGTCCTCGTATTATTGATTCTTTTCTTTTCGCCGTAAAGCTTTTGTTTCTTAACTTTTGCGCTATCTGTTCTTTCTCCTTTGGTTTGGGTACATAGTTTCTTATATATGTGAGTGTTGTTCGTTTCACTCGATTTCATATTACTTTTTATACGTCCCTTGTCGCATAGCAACGCTTTTGTTATTTTTTCGACAGTTTTCGGCGGTTTCCGGGCAAGTGTTAACATCGCTGGCATTTTGCATTTTAATGGCTACGGCCCTTTCGTACATAAGCAACCCAGTTTTTACACACAAACTGAGCTAATTTCCTTGGGTTCGATTTTTTATAGTAGTGTGTCTTATGTAAGAGTTTTTGTGTGTTTATTTGCTCCCGACACGAAAAAATTGTTGCAGTACATATTTGTTCAGCCCAACGGAAGCGCACATCCGCCCAGACTGTCGCGCATGGACTCCTTCACACATACACACATATCAATTCAAGTATTTCAAGCATTTTCTCTTCACATTTCTTGCATTCGAAATTATTTTGCGTTTGCCCAAATTAAAGTGGTTAAATTTTTCTTATTTTTCTATTTTCTATTTTCTCTTTTCTCCTCTCCTTTTCTCTTTTTTCCTTCACCCTTTTAGTTTTATTTCAGTGCTACTATTTTTAGCAACTATATTATATGCACCTATGAAGTTGTGTAGATTGTGAGGCATAATCCTGCCACTTTAACGTCTGGAATCACACTCACATACCCTCACATGTACACATACATATGTATATACGCATATATGGTTTCGTGAGCATGCGATCGTAGGTTGACTTTTGTTCGCCCGCTATTTTTACTTGCTTTCGCTGTTGGAAGCCACAATGTCCTTTAAAGTTGTTTACCTTAACTTGCAAACGCGTATTTAGTTTCGCTTTTTGTTGTGATTGTTGCCGGGTTAAGTGAAATGCACAAATTTGGGTCGAATAGTTTGCTACTCGGCGTCCTTCGGTGTGCTGTGGTGCTTAAAAAAATCGATTTGGCTTTGAAGGAGCCAGCCTTCTCCCAATGGTTTACAGTTAGTGAAAGATCTGAATATCTATGAGAGACGTCGGTGGAGTTAGGTGCTGGACGTCCGTCTGCTAAGAACTTAAAGCTATCTGTTAAGTGAGTTCATAGTGTTGGCTTGAAACAGTTGTTGAGAAGGCTGACATAAATTGCGTGAGGTTCATAAAAATCTTTAGATAATTTACTAGAACTAACATATTATAAACAATTTACTTATGGTAAATGAAGAACATAAAAAATTATATGGTTAAATTCTTGAGATGCCTTGCGATTTTAGTTGTGAAAATTGCTCGACAAAAGCGCTAATGGTTCTCGAATTCTGCTAATTAAGACATTTAGGCTTTTTCGATAAAAAAAAAAACTAACTAAAAACGAAGTTTATTAGAAAAAATAATAGTTTGATTGGTTGTTTGGTTGAAAAGTGAGGTCGCAAGGACGCTTGACTGCAAGCGGCCAACTTAATCTTTCATTAGCCATATTGGGCTGCCCGGCAGAGTATCCGGACAACCGAAAAACAAGCAGTGTCCGAAATATCGAATGGTCGGTTTATAAAAAAAAACTCGGAAAATAATTTATTCTCCTTTACTGACGCGCCAGTCTTTTCTTCTTTGGCGGAAATTCAAGATACCAAGTGCATCCGTTCTATCGACTGCTGTACTCGCCGTTGCCAATCCGCAAAAGACCATAAATCTTCCGCAAAACTTTTCTCTCGAACACTCCTAAGGCCGATTCATCAGATGATATCATTGTCCATGTCTCCGCACCATATAGCAGGACGGGAATGATGAGGGACTTGTAAAGTTTTTTATTTGTTCGTCGAGAGAAGACTTCACTTTACAATTGCCAATTCAATCCAAAGTTGGCGTTGATGTTGGTTTCAAGACATGCGAAATTATCTACGACTTCAAAGTTTAGACTATCAACAGTGACGTACGACAAAAGATTACAATCTCATACCATCTCGATGATAAAATTTAATGTCCCTGGCGTATGTAGTTATTGATTTAACGCGCTTTTAGTAGTTTATAACAGTACCGTTATATTGTGAGTGAGCGGGAATATCTTCCGATTTCATCCATTTTCTCACTATTGGTAGGAGTTTTTATAGTGCTTTAGTGGTTTATGAGATGTGTACATTAAACTTATTTGAGGGCGTGGTCACTCCTACTCTTTATATTTCGCTTAGGTGACACGTACAACTGTTAGGTGACCAAAACTATTATACTCTGTAGCAGCATGTTGTAAGTCATCAATAGATAATTCATCTAAGAGTTGAAACACTCTTTTTCTTTCCAAGAAGATTCTTCTTTATTGGCGTAGACATATTTAGTTAAGAATGTATACGAGTATAGGACTACTGTAAGAGGTTGGAAATTGGTTGGCGCTTCAGTTTTTACACATAACTTTACCTTCCTGAGGAGAGAAAAATAGTTCAGGGAGTCGGATAATATTCGTTGGTTTGGTCAAGTCTTTGAGATGAGAAAAATAACCAAGAGAAGGGAACTGTCTCAACTTCACCTGAAGCAATGACTTCTGTGGGAATGAAAAAGAGAATGAAAAAGAGAAAATCGATTGTTTTTTATGCTTTAAGAAAAGCCAACTATTATTCGTAGTATGAAAAGTATATACATATGCAATCCAGTCCAGAAGTACGTTGTCGCAAGAAGCGCCAGAATTAAAGCGAAATTTTCGTACAATCTACCCAGTTTTAATGTTTTCCGTTCCCCCATTCGGCGAACAGGAATTAGTTTTATGAGAATTTTGGAAAATGGATTCAATAGAATTTGGTTATTTAGTTTGGTGAGATTTTTGGTCACACAAGAGCTGAGCAGACGAAAAAAATCACTCAACCCAAAACAATTGAAGCACAATGAACATAGTTGAGTATACGAGTATAATGTCAACCACACTTCCGTAGAAAAGTGGCACCGGTGGCATCCTAAATCCAACAAGTAAATGATTTGGGTGTCCAATATTTGCGGTTAATGTCGTACCATTATTATGGCTTGAACTGGCGTGTTATTTTGACGTTGAGTCTTTTTTCGTATCTCTTCTACGTAAACGATCGAACACTCCAACGAGTGGAAGCTTAATGAAATCATCGCTATACGCAAAACGAACGAAATCCAAATTAATCCTTTCGTTTTCATTAAAATAATGGCGCTTGTGAAGCAAACGGTGGGTGCGACGTAAACCAAGAAGACAATGATGTGAGCGGCGTGGCTGTAGGCGGGTCCGGCCAACGAGGTGGGTGGTTGCGATAACGCAGAACCCATTAAGCGCATTGAGATGGTGACATACCACTATTAGCTCTTTTTTTAGTCTTGACGTTGTTGTGATTAATTAAATTATGCGTTGAGGGGGCCTTCGCGAGTAATTGGAGACCGACTGGCGAGCGGACAGCAGCGCTACATGACAGCTTCCTTGACTTGCCACTTATCTTGTTGTTGCTTCTGTTTCACTTTCCTTTTGATTTTATGCAAGGTTTGCGTCTTTGTTTTCAGCTCAGTTTTTTCTCTTGCCTTGTTGGCGGTTCGAATAAATGCAAATTTCGAATTAATTTTTAATTTATACCAATTATTGCTACTTTATTCCCATTTAATTTATTTTTCGGGGCTTAAAGTGGTTTTTGGAAGCTATGAGGAATATTATTGCTGCGCAGTCAAGTGGAAAGAAAGGAAATAACTTCCATAATCAGCGGAAATGAAGTTAGGGATGAATGTTTTTTGAAAGGGAAAGTATTCTTCTTCTGCTTTATTGATCAAAAAGCTGCAAAAGTTTTAATGGAATCCCTTTCCATGTCTTAACGTACTACATTATATTTGAAATCATTTTGTGTTGACGTATCCATATATGTACATACATAACATATATTCTGAGTGTGTTACTATCTCATCTACATAATATTGTAGACTATTGTAGACTTATCAGACCACAATATACTTCGCAAGCATCCATTAACCAATATGTGGGTTGTGAAGTTCCTAGTGTATCTTTCTGAGTGTGGAATTATATATGTGTGCTATAATTTTCAAGTGCGTCTAATTAATCCCGTCACGGCCGGTTCTGTTTGATGCAAGTGGCTATTAAGTTTGCCACAAAGTTTGTAACACTCAGAAAGATACGTCGAAGACCTTATAAAATGTGTATATATAGTATATAATAAATCAGCCTGAGTCGGTTTAGCTATGTCCGAATGTTCGACTGCCAATTTGTATATGTGAAATTTCGCACTCGTCCTTCTTTCTGGCGTGACTGCTCATTTCTTGTAACCATCATAGACCATATCAGACCACTATTGCCTATAACCGTCATATAAATTGCCCGATCAAAATCAAGTTCTTAGAAGTTTTGAGAAACTTTTTTATTTGACAAGATATCTTTACGGATTTTTGTCCAAAGCTATGATATTATCTCCGAAGAAATAGAACTGAACGATCAAAATCAAGCCCTCGTATGCAAAGCTTTTATTTATGAATGGTATTCTAACTTTGGTGTAAATGAAGTTAAAGTGTTTTCTTGTTTTAAGTAAATTAAAGCAGCAGTTTAGAATTATGTACAATGGTAAGGGACCACAAAGACGCATTAATTATATTTTGAGCTTCTACACAACTTAGCGATAATAAATAACTCGAATATAACTCCTTAATGCATACACCTCAAAGAAAGATAATGTGCAAGTACTATCTGTATGTATCCTGCTTGGCGTTAGTGTCCGGTAGCTTTGTTTACTTTTGGCGTTATTAACCCCTTCTAACGTTTGTTTTTAATTTGCTTATATAATTTATTAGCACTGCATACATGTTTGTTTGTGTATTAGGGAGATACATCCGTACTTAAGGGGGGAGCCTGCTTTGGAGGCTTCAAAAAATCGATTTTATGAGGATTTGTTTGGGAGAGAAAGAAATAATTGATTAAGGCGAAATTTCTAGGGCATATAGTCATATATTTAAACAACATTCATCATTTTTTTGGATACGAAATCTTTGATAATTTGCCTTTGGGAAGCAACTGCCTGATGCATTTCGCATGTGCATTTGTCGGACGGCGGGCAGGATGCAGGTCGCAATTTTTCGGAAACAAAAAATTCAAAAAGAGTCATATTGGTTAATAATTTCCAAAGTGTACAATTTTACATCCAAAAAAAAGTGTACAATTTTACAAATTTTTTAAAAATTGAAAAAAAGTGGTTTTTGACCAAAAACATTTTGCTTTATGTTGCTTAAAAATATGTTCAAACTTGACTTTTCTTAGTTTTTCTTCGTTTAAATAGAAGATAACGACGTTTTGTTTTTTTCTATTAAGTAGAATTAGCGCTAATATATCTGCTAGACGCTCGGTCACTATTTCCCTTCTAGCTTCAAAAATATTTCGAATTCCCATCTATAACTTTGAGGACATATCCTTAGAAATTTTTTAAAGAGATTTAAGCAAAAAATAATCGATTTTTTGAAGCTTCTAAAGCAGGCTCCCCCCTTAAGTACCATCTAATGAAATCAAACTTTTAGATTTGTTTGCTCTATAATACATATGCAGATGCATATTTCATAAAAGGGCATTGTTCAAAACGTGAATACTGACTAGCACTCCTAAATATACTACTTCTGAATAGGTATATAGCCTTAACAGTATGAAAAAATCGCAAAATGCTGATAAATCAACAACATTTTTGCGTACAGGTTATACATATCTTATTTTTGTTGCTTTTATACCTATAAATAAGAATAAAAATATAAATAGTTCCGTATTTGTTTTTAAGTATAAATCAACTCAATAAAATTTCACAAAATTTTTCATATATAAATGTAAATAATTTGTTAAATATACCGATCGTTCATTTAGGATTCATTCTTACAATAAACATTTTAAAATACCATTGTCTCCAAATGTTGAAAAAAGAACAGTTTCACTTTTCCAGCCATGCTCCGCAGATATTTCTCTTCTTAACCCTTAAATATAGTTCCTCATCATGCGTTCAGTACATGGGTCTTGGTAACATTCCAATAGGGCTCAAATGATTTATAACTGTCGTCTCGGTCACTTTTAATATGTCAGGATCTGTATTTTTCGTTTTGTGGAACGGTAAATAAACAGAACTGTTGATTTTGGTGCGGTTTTCGGTCTGGTAGATTGTTATATCCGTAACTCTTTCGAAATGAAGCTGGTGAAACCATTACTGTACTTCAAATTAAATGGAGAGCGGTATAGATCAATGATGATAAACTTTTTATGGCCGCAATTGGAAGAAGTTGATCTTGACAAGATCTGGTTCCAAGAAGACGGGGCTACATGTCATACAGCACGTGCAACAACTGAATTATTGAGGGAAAATTTTGGAGATTCGATTATTTCACGACATTGTGCTATTGAATGGCTTTAAATAAGTTGTGATTTAACACCACTAGATTGTGGTGATATTTGGAATCATTGGTCTTTAGCAATAAACCAGACGCTTTTAAAGCTTTACAAGTCAATATTGAACATGCTATTTATGGCATATACTACAACTTGATTTAGTGGAAAAATACTCAAAAATCGGGTTCATCGAATTCGTTCCTGCAGAAGATGTCGTTGAGACCATTTGAATGATTTTATATTTGGAACTTAATTGTAACGACTGTACTTCAGTCTAAATAAAACACATTTTAATTTCCTTAACAATTAACTCGTGTTTTTAATAGAAATCATATTATTCTTGTTGGTAAACCCTGTATATCTAAATGACAATGTAATACTTATGTATCCGATGGTCGAGTAATTATAAAAGTCAGGTAAATTTTCTTTTTTAACTTTTTGATTTAAGTGCTTTAAACGCGTGTATTTCAGTTTTTACACTGTAATTATTTACAAGCTTGATTCACAAGCCATTGTTAAGACGCTGATGTATCCTCATATAGTCTCTGTTTGGTGTGCTCTATTGGCCTCAACGACTTCTTTTATATTTCTTCTTTAATAAAACCGGTCATAATGTTACTGTCAATGGGGAACGCAATACAGTCATGATGAATGACTTTATCGTCCCTGAGTGGGAGGATGTTGATGTGGACAACCTTTGGTTCCAATAAAACGGAATTACGTGCAAGTTAGGTAAGGATACAACCAATTTATTGAAAGAAACGTTTGGTGAGCGCATTATCTCGCGTCATGCGTATGTGACGTGTTCTCGAAGATCGAGCGATTTAACACCGTTGGACTATTTTTTGGGTGGGTTATGTGAAGTCGCTTGTTTACGCACGTAAGCCCGATATCATTGAAGCAGATTCGGTTTATAATCAAGAAACATATGTAAAAGTATTAAACAAAAAAAGTTGAAAATAACTAATTTTCAATTGTATCCGATAACAGATCCGATGAAAAAATTAAATATTGGTGATGACGAAACTGCGTTTTGAGAATTTTCATTAAAAGTGAGCCTCAGCTGCCTCTGCTTACATAAAATTAATGGAAACCAAAAATAACTTTCATTCACTAAATTTGTTTCTTCCAAAAATAATATTTTTAAAGCATCTCCAACGTCTCTTCGCAGCGAATTAAAATTAATATGCTTTATTGCGACTTTCAACCCTGAAAATGCTTCATTTCAGATGTACCCTCAAATGTAGCCATTTAGGAGAGGAATGTAGGGGTTTCTGATGTAGTACTGCCACAGTCGTGCATGTGATTTATGCAGATAAATTGTTAATGTTTACATTTACTCAAGTGTTGTTGCCATTTTTGCTGTTGCAGCAGACAGACTCTTGAGCACAAATATAAGTAGAACGTCTTTTAACACACATACAAACAAATACAAGTACATTTGCAAAATGAGCTATGTGGCAAGTGTGGGGGCAACATAAATACAAGTCATACATAAATTTTTTGAGATTTTGTTGTATTAGCCTCATTGTTCTCTGCCGTCTTACTGAGTCTGCCTCGCAGTCTGCCTTCTCCGCCCAGCATAGACAAAATGTGTCTTCTTGAGGGTGGTGACGTTTCACTCCTTCGAATAAACTGCTCGTAGATGTGCAAAGCTAAACACACTTTCCTGACATGCAGGAATTTTAAATATGCTTAGGGATTATTTTGAAAATTTATACATCAGACATAGCAACATATGTAATAAATATTTTACAGATTTATATACTACAACGAAACAAATACAAATTTAACATTAATGAATTTGCTTGATTTAAAATTAATTTGTCTGCAAGGAATTGCAAAATATTCCATTTCTTCTACTAGCTTTAATATTTTGAACTTTAAAATTTTATTTTCATTTTTAATAGTACGCATAATACATTGGAAAACATTATTATTTAACTCCAATATATATATATAGCGGATAAAACTGCAATTGTGGTTCGGTCTGGGCCGAGAATACATAACTGCACCAGCTGCCTCTATTCTTTCACGCCTGGTGTACTTTTCAAGTGCAGACAGCCGCTATGCACTTGGTCTCTCCGCTGTCCACCCATTGATCTCGAAACGAAGGAATTTTTTACTAGAGCATTATCTTCCATACGAAAAACATGGCCTAACCAGTTCATTCTTTTCATTTTTATGTGCTAAACTATATCCATGTCAGCGTAGAGGTCATATTGTTCGTATTTCATTATAACTACTAACGGTGACGTACTTCCCAAGACACGAGCAATCTTTGTTTGTGGCCTCCAGGTACTTTTCCTTGCCGTCGTTCACTACAAGACCAACCTCTTTCGATTCGCTTCGTTCTTGTTTAATGTCAAGTGTCACCAATTTTTACTCAACTTACGGACGGACTGGGGAAAGATACATACAGGTGAAGCTAACAACATCGTTATAAAAAGAGATTGGCAACTGGATTGACAAAGAAATCGTCATATAAGTAGTTTTAAGGGGTCAGTAGGGTAATCTTCTTAAAACTTTTTTTTGCATTTTCTGTTGCCTTATACCCTTAGAATTAATGCAGAAACCCACTTTACCATTATAAAGTTTCGAAAAAGGCCCAAAAATAGTAATATCGCTCTATGTTCGGAGCGCTCGGAGTGCACACCTCAGACTTTAAACGCGTTTTTCTTAAACTCTCTCTTTTGAACTGACGGAAATGATTCCGGTGGAACTACTCAACCGATTTGCTAAATGAACTTAATATTCATATAACGTCTGGCTATCGTCCCTACTAGATTCATAATTTCTTATACTTTATTGGCATTGTTATGACAAAATTTATGTAAAAAACATGCAACAAACAAATGTGAATTACTTTTTTATTTATCAACATTTTTTCATAATTCTGGCAGGGACGATAACTATTCACGTACTTTTTAAGAATAAATAGGGGTTTTGTGCTTCAGATGATCCAAACATGAGAAATCGTGTCCGCCAGTGAAAAAACGCATCTCATTCACCCAGCAATTTCTCCGACAGGTGTCATCAAAAAATTCCAAAAAAAACTTGTTCATATACTCCTCGATATACCTCATGATATGTGAAAAAAATTCTATTGTAGAATATTGTGTGCTACTTATGTACATATATGTAATATGATGTAGTGAATACTATTTCGAGATGTGAGTAGGAAAGCGACGGTATGCTTTTGACAGTTTCCTTTCCCTTCGATGTATTCTTACTTTTCAAAACAAATGTTTGTTGTATATACATATGTACAGATATATGTATCTAGGGCAACAAAGCTAATGTAGACCAGTGTCATAAATGATCATGTGATTTGTGATAAATTATTGTAATATTCTTTTGAGAGGTTTATTTTATCTAAATCGCAACTACATGAGAGGTATTAAACATTAAGTAAAGCCAATAGAGCTCTTAAACAGGCTGATCAAAGAACAAAGCAGTTCTAGAAGTGTTATTAAAGCCTATTTTGACAATACACCCTGTATTTGCACTATATTAAAGCACAATGAAAATGCGCCTTTGTTACAACGAAAAGTTGTCGAAAATAGAGTAAAGTGTCCAAACTTTTGCTAAAAAGTCTTCTAGGAAACATCAAGAGTTTTTTAATAGTATTCTTCAAATAAGCAGCTTAAGATTTGTTTCCAATCAAGAGTGAAGTAAACGGAAACCAACACGTCTTTACCGAAATCTACTTTTTGTCACTTTATTTCTCCCTCATTCTAAGTGTGCTTCTCCAAGCTCGAAGTAGATAAGCTTATGAATTAGTTGAATTAGTTTGAGTGAATTAGTAAGGTAAACAGAAAAGCTTAAATTGAATTACGTCACTCCGCTCCCGCTGATATAATTTAAAGTGTTTGCAATATAAATTTGAGTGCTTACAAAAAGTTCAAGTTTTTAAGCCAAGTAAACATAGAACGCATGATAGACCGAAATAAGGAAATGTGGCTGTGTGTATGTATGTATATACATGTGTCATAGTTATTAACTAAAGCAATTCTCGAACTTCTAATGAAACTGATAAACTGACTGAGGTAAACACTTGAGCACACGCAAGCGCCGTTAATTCATCAAAGCGCAGGAATGTTCGAGCATTTAGCATTCCATTTGACGGTAAACTTGAGTGGTTAGTGTATTCTCCGGAGAAGTGAGAAAAAACAGTCGACAAAAAGTTCGTGCTAGCTACAACTACAAAAAGTGTATTTGCGTGCAAGCTAAAAACTAAAAAATCGAATAAACAGCAATTAAGCACTGCATTTTGTTGCAAACAACAAGAGCGAAACAGAGTTAGCTGAATTTCACCATTTTCACACACAGTTTGTTTTACTCGAATTTGCATCGATAATCACAAAAACAACGTTTTTAACACGAAGCTTCAATTTGTAGCAGTTATTACTACACTGAAATTGAGTTCCGTGTAAAATTGATTGGCTGTGGCTGCAGAAAGGATAATCGAAAAAATAGCCGAACACAACGAAACCTAAAAATCGAAAACAGCAAATGTTGTTGTGTGTGTGCAAATTGCCGAAAAAAACATCTAGTTCAAATTGTTTCAGCTTACGTCAATAGACGTAAGGCGGCATAAGCGCGAGCGCGATTAAATATAAAATTATAGGTTCGGTTTGTGGAAAAGTTTTTTGACAAGAGAGAAGAGCGAAACCATGGTGATATAAGTAGTTTATTGCAAACTACCGTAAGATGAAATGCAAATATAATACTCTTGTGCCAGCAGATACTTAAGGATACAAAACTTTATTACTTCATTGTAAGTGGGTTTAACGAACCAGTCTACATACACATATGCGGACATAGTGTGACCCAAAAAACTGTTAATTGAAATAAAACCGTTTTTTTTTGCTTCTCTAATTGCAATGCAAAGAACACAATATTAGTTTTGCACGATTGGTGAAAAATTTAGTACATTTAAGTTTTAATTTTTGTATTGTTTGAAATGCTTATAACGTACATATGTACATATTATAGTACAGTGGAAATATGCAGTTTTGAAAATATAAAGCTCTTCTGCTTTTACCTTTGTTTGGGTTTTAGTAAAATAACTTGAACTGAAATACCTATATTATTATAATAATAACAACTACTAATAATTAGTTCAGAAATCAAGTTTTAAGGAAACTTTTTAGCTTCAGCAAACATCATGTTTTATTACAATGTACAGCACACGACTGGGTTTTGTACCAAATCAATTTTTTTCGAGAGAATGCATACACAATAACAAACAAATAATTTTCCCGTTTATCGAAGAAAGTCTCCAAAATCCAAATCTTGGCCCTTGAATTTCGAAATTCACTTATTTCAAATACCATTATTACCTACAGCATGTAAGTCAATTGGAAAACAAATATTAAGGGTATAAGTAAGGAAAGGCTAAGCTCGAGTGTAAGCGAACATTTCATACTCTTGCAATATGCCAGGATCAAATACGGAATTACGCATTCATTGTTCGACGAAATCAAAATTATATGGGGTCTTGGGCAAGTTTTCAACCGATGTTAGCCGTTTTTTGAACAAAGATGCATCGTTATTTGAAAAACATATTCCGTAAATTGTGGCATGGCTATCGTCTAATTTTGACACTGGCTTCTAATAAGCCCTCATGTAACCTCTTGAGTGCAAAATTTAATGTCTTTGAACCATTAAGTTATTGATTTATCGCGTTTTTAGTAGTTTTTAATATAACCGTTGTATGACGAGTAGGCGGGGATATCATTCGATTTCAATTTCACAGTGCCGGAAGAGATAGTTAAGCGATTTGTGCTGCGCGAACTTAGTTGTAATAGCTTGAAGAGTTTAGGAGGTATGTTCATTAAACTTCTTAGTGGGCGGGCCATGCCCAAAAAAATTTTAGCCCACATTGGTGCCTTTGCTACATCGGTTATGCGCTGTATCAAATTACAGTTTGGAATCCAAATTTAGTGCTTGAGATTAAGATCTATATGAAGATATTCAATTTTTAACAATAATTAATATGAGTTTCTGTCATTAATGCACCTACCATTTCCGAAGCAGACGTCTTATATCAGTTAAATATGTTAGAACAATCATACAATTCTGGCCCAGATATGATTCCCTCATGCTTTCTTAAAAAATGTGCCAAATATATTCAATTCTTTTGAATAAACTTGATCTTTTTGGTTTTCAACCAATATTTCTAAAATGGGTTGCTTCTTATCTTAGTAATAGAATTCAACAAGTTATATTTAACGATACTTTTTCTGACATAATCAGTGCTCCTTCAGGCGTTCCTCAAGGCAGCCATCTTGGTCCATTTTTGTTCTTGTTATTTATTAATGACATATCATCTGTTGTTAAGTTTTCAAAAGTTTTATTATATGCTGACGATGTAAAACTTTTTAAAACGTATACTTCAAACAATGAAAGATGTCAGTTGCAAACAGACTTAAACAACCTAGTTTCTTGGTGTGATAGAAATTTACTTTAAGTTGGAGCAAATACGCAGTTTTGTTGATCTGGGAGTAACTATGGACCCCAAACTCAATTTTAATCTTCACGCATCTTCCACCGTTTTTAAAGCTAAAGGCGCTCTTAGTTGTGTTAATCGTTGGTCTAAAGAATTTAGAGATCCGCTTACCACAAAAATTCTTTTAACATCTCTGGTGATTCCTATATTTGAGTATGCATCTGTGGTTTGGAACCCTAGTTACCAAGTCCATTCTGATAAGTTTGAGTCCGTTCAAAAACATTTTTTACTTTTTGCCTTAAATCATTTGCATTGGGATCCCAGTTTAAATCTCCCCCCTTACACTAACCGTTTAAAACTTATAAATCTCCCCACACTCGCTAGTCGTAGGGGATTGGTATAATATTTCTAGTAAAACTCACGAATGGGTCAGTCTGTAGCCCATCTCTCTTATCTGATATTAATTTCCCGCTCGCTCTACCAGGCAGTTTAGACCCTTACTTTTAAAATTTTCTAGAACAAATGATTTCAATTCTCATTCCAGCACATTTGATCTAACAGACTCACTCTTTACCATTAAAAAAATTATTTTATCTACTCTTAACAAGTAACATTTAAAATTAATAACCTTAATTTAATTCTTAATTTTGGCTGTTGAAATTTTTAACAACAACAATTTAAACAATTTTTTTATTTTATTCAAAAATATGTCTTAAACAATTCAAGACAGATGAAGAGTTATGTATATACAAATGATCAGAAAGGCGATACAAAACTGTAATTTGGCACAGGAAATTGCAATAGGAAGGGACACCTGTGAGCAAAAGGGAAACTACTACTAGTGTGAAAATGAATGCAATCAGATTATAATCCCGTCCGCTCCCCATCTAACCGGTTTGTTAGAAACTACTAAAAGCGCGATAAATTAATAACTAAATACGCCAGAGATACTAAATTCTACTCCCAGGATGATTCAAAAGGGCTTTATAAGAGCCATTTTCAAAATTGGACGACGAGCGTGGCATCGGCTACATTAAGGTGAAATTACTTATTCCGAACCTACTGCACCAACTTCAACCAAACAAATTGGTGGTTCTAAATAAAATGGATAAATCGGGTAAAAACTTGACTCCGTATAACCAACAAATCGAATGCACCTGAAAGTATTTCCACGACTTTGATCCTGGCAAGGTGTTAGAGTAAGAGATCATCAGTTACACCCATACTTAGCCGTTTCTTAATTTTTTTTTTGTCAAAACTTAGTGTCTAATGCATAAAATAATAGTATTCACAAATTAAAAATCCCATTGAAAATAAAAGTTCTTTGATTTACCAACAGTCAATCTTCACCATCAATGTCTGTAGGTTTGGACTATGTATATGTGCATATATTCGTTAGGGTGCGCGTTATTTTCCAAGTTGATTTTGTTTTTGCAACCGCAATTGACAGTTTGAGTTTTACCTTAAATATTGGATCGTTATAAACTTTCAATTTAAACCGTTAAACTAAATGATATTTCTTGCATGTTTTTGAACTTTTTGCTTTAAAAAGACAAACTTAGAACCTTGAAAAAATGGTTAATGTATAAAATTTTACGTCTATAAAATGATTTTTTCTTAAAAGTATTAAAAGTGTTAAAAATATAGATCAAATTACCTGAGCATTTATGTACATAAGTGGTTTAAACATTCTGTGTTGCTCATACGACATGGTGTACTATATGAATACAGATTTTGATGCATCAATTTAACTGCGTATAAATTTTAAGCAAGGTTTGTATGAAAAAATTATTAAGACCTTTTAACTTTGGAAATAAAATTTAAACATTGGATCATGTTATTCAGGGGAAAAACGGAAATATCAGGGGGCGTTTGCAGAAAAATATTTACTGTGAAATAACGGAAAACTTAATGTACGTGTACGCGCGTCTTCATTAATTCTCACATAAAATTTTGTATACAAATAAATCAAAGACTCAAATAAAGTGTGCTTGAAGTCGCTCGACTGTTGATATCAACGCTTCTTCGGCGCGATTTTTAGAGCTACTAGATTCTCGGCTATAATTGAGCAAAAGCACATACTCACATCATGCCACATGCAATGCTTCTTTCGAAGGAAGTAACCATTTAAAGGGCACGTCACATAGAATTTCTAAATATTTCCCCACATTTTAATTTGCATATTTTGTCGGCGGGAAATAAAATGAATTTGAGGTTGACAGAAAGTCAAATTCACACCGCGGCCTGAGAGAAGGAAGAAAGAGCAGAAAATAAGTTAATCCAAAAAAGAATAAGAATGAAATAAGGGGCAGAAAAGTCTCACATCGGTATGTGTTTGTAGCCTTGAATTTATTTTACATCCAACAGATTTTCGTTCAAAAAACTACTTGTGAGCAGAGAAAGCGGGAGATGCACAGTCACAAATATCGCATAACCTCCTTTATTGCCAAGCTGACCTTCCGCACGCTTTGAAAACACTTTTCCAGAAGCATGAATTCCTGCTTGCGCAAGTTATGTTAACGTTCCGCAAGTGGATATGTAAAGTTGAAGCTCATTTGTATTCTGTTCGAATGTGTCACGTGTTCTTAACATATTACCAGTTTGCATAAATTCATCTAATTGAAGGAAATATGATTCAGTCGACACTTCCACTTTGATTTGCTTTCGATGATTTTTTATTTTTTCCACGACTTTCGGTATTTCCGTGTTGGAATATGATAAGTAATTTATGATGTCTTTATCCTTATTAAAAAGTCTGCACGTTTGCCAATTGCTTCAAGTGTCATTGATGTTACTTTGAGTACGTCCGTTTTTGACTACTTTATACCCGAAGGGGGCCGTCGCCCCGGGCGCAACGTTTGGGGGCAGCAAAATGGTATTTAAAAACTCCAATTCGGACAAAAATTCCTGCAAATTGTGTCAAAAGTGGACAAGATATAGGGAGAAAATGGGTTTTTTCTATGGCTTTTAATAAGAAGTCTTGTAAATTTACTATAAATTTCCTCAAAAACCGTATTGTGAGAATTTTGGAACTTTAGAATTGTCGTGACTTCTAGTTCCTAAATTTTATATACTTAATATCGAAGATATTTTGTGAAAATTCACTTTTGTAGGTATATAAAGGGGGGCGGCAGAACATCCTGGCCCCCGGCGCCCGAAGTTGTAGCTACGCCGCTGTAAATATAGTTGCTTACAGATGCCAAACAGTAAAAGTTAAGAATAAATGATTTATCTCAATTTACAAAATAAAAATTGATTAATTTAAATGTATGTATATAAGTTTTGTCGATTTAGACATGTCAATTTGACTTTGCATATACATATACGCGAATTTGGTCGGAACCGACTATATCAGACCAATATAGCATATATGTAGCTCCCATATAAAGCGAATAATCGGAATCAAATGCTTGCATGCAATATTATTAATTTGTGAAGGGTATTATAGCTGCTGTGCAACCGGAATTGACGTTTTTCTGTTCGTGGATTATAATTGGCAATACTTTATAATTTAGCCGACATTTCATTCCTTTTTTGGGGAACGATTTGAAGTAATCTAGCACATCAGGAGCTATTCAAGTTTTTAGTTCTCTAGGAATGGACGTTCAATATTCTGAGTAGCTATGTGACATTAAATAAAAGCATTTGAAACTGCACTCTATTCTCCTTTATACTTTGGATTTCGTGCCGAGCGCCCTTTACTAAATTGAGCGAACGATCAAAGCTTCATGAATAAGAACCACAACCTTTGACCGATGTTACAAGATTCCTACAGGAATAATAATTCGACTCACATTTTTATTAATTTATTTATGATTTGAAGTCTCTTTAGAAGCCCGTAACATATTTATAGAAGGATTTGTGGAGAAAAACTTAAGTTCAGTCATCATTTAACTAAAATGCTAAATTCAAAAATTTCCACTAATCGTTTCCCTAATATTTGGGCAGGATTTTCTGAAAGGATGGTAGTGGCGATAAGCCGCCGAAACTTTAAACACTAAGGGTTTATAATCTCAAATTCTTCTCAGAACATTATAAGCTTTTAATTAAGAAATGAATTGATATTACTAAAAAGTCAGGACGCAAATCACAAATTGCATAGAAAAGCTGATGAAGGCGCTAACAGTTATACTACAGTAGTTGTTTGTGCTGCGAGGCATATTAGGTACCAAGTAGAAATAGAAAATAATCCATATAACATCCGTGCATAGCCTCAACTTTGTTTCGCATTTGAAGAGTTGCATAATACATTTGATTGCCACGGAAACTTTGAATGAAATAGCGAATACGGCTATCACCGTCAATCCAGGCCATGTGACAACTGGCGTCATAACGACACTGACGTCTTTGTAACAGCTACATACAAGCTACATACCATACATACATATGTCGCAAATGGTTCGCAGAGCTGCTGGAATGAAGCGTGCTCCGGGAGAAGCTCTACATATGAAAACTTTTAATAAAAATAAATGTTACGAGGGTTTAGAATAAGAAGTTATAAAACACACACCCACATCCCAAGTCTCACATAAGCAAATATTTTTAAGATTATTTCTTTCTAAAAATAAGCAAAAATATCTTGCTGCCTGAATTGCAAATTGATCACATTTCTTGCTCAGCTCTTTTCGAAGAGCACGTTAATTCGTAACACTCCCTGTGTATTTACTTTTTGTTGAAATATTTTAATTTAATTAAAATTTTCTTTATAATAGGTAAGGTTAGGCCTTAAGATTCCTGACAAGCAATTCATAAGTCATCTTGCTGTATTATCTCTGGGGTTAGATTTGAATTTGACTTTTGGAATTTTGCAATTTAACAGTTGCTGGGGAGTTAAAGGGTTACGATCTGATTTCACACACCATAACCTGAAAGGCTAAACTAATCAATCGAAAGAACGGTTAGGGAAAAAATGGGAAAGTCTACTATAGACCATTTTTGTTCCGAATGAGATATTTCATATGCAAAGAAAACGCTGCAAATAGATATTTCGAAATCTATATTTGATAAATTCTTTAATATGACCTTACGATGGGGAAATCAGAGTGATCAATTTCGAGGTTCCCTACTTTTTTTAATAACACAGAAAAATCAAATTTAACGGGAAATGTTGGTTATGATTCGAAAGAACAATCTTTGGCACTTATTTTTTTGAAGATTATCTCTTTCGAATGTTGGCTGCGGTCCATCCGTTGAGTTCATTTTCTGATGATCGTTCGAGCATCTTGACTGGTAACTGGCGAATGGCAAGCGCGATGTTATGCTCCAAGACTTGAATCAAAGCGGGATTGATAATTTACATTCCACAGGAAGAGATCTTTCAGTGTGTTGAAAAAAGTAGCTATACTTGAATCACCGATTATATACCTATAAGATTATCCACCTTTATAGCATTAAAAATGAGGTTTTTGAAGTTTGTTTTAAACACTGTTAAGGGGGATATGGACGTTTATATCCAGTTGTGTCTACTTTCAGGTAAATTATAGGAATTTATTAGAATTCCAAATGAATTGACAAAAAATATATATTTCGTTTTGTCTTTTAAGGTATATAAATACTAGTATAGAAGTAAGAACTTGAGCTTTGTTTTACATTTGAATATTTTTGCTATGCATTTTTTAATCATTTGCTTATTACATTTTAAGAGTTTACAAAATAAATTTAAATAAATTTTCATAAATCTTTTGAGTAGAGGAAAATAACACAAAATAATGATAAGTTCTTGGTTGTTGCAAATGTCACCTATTAACCGATCAAACTGAAAAAGAAATCGTTAAATAGCGACTACTCAAAAATAAATTTTATCCTTTTCACTTTCTTTCTCTATTTAAAAAAAAAATATTAAAACTTAGAAAATTCAGGTGTTGTTTGTTCATGCAATTGAGAGATGAGAAATTTGACTAAGCAATAGATTGAAGCAAATTATTCCTGTAACACGATTTGGTAATATTTAAATGAACCACAAAACGAACTTTTGAGTTAAGGGGGGGGGGCGGTTTAAGGTTTTAAAGGAACAAAAAAGGATAAATTAAATTGAATGACTTATTATTGTACAACTTTTGAAGTATATTAGAAAGAATTTTCCATGAAAAATATTAATAAATAAGCCTGTGATGGTAAATCTCCAGAAGTTCCTTGAAAAAAGTGGTTTAGCGGTGAACATTATAACTCTTTACCGGATCATCTGAAACAAAAAAAATTACATGTGTTTTAAAGGTAATGTACATCTCAAGTTAAAAGAAATTTTTTTTTTCGATCTTTTGCAGCACTTGGAAGTAAAAAGCCCGATTTAAGCTCAAAAAATCGCGGTTAATTTGTTAATAAAAAATAGACAAAAATGAAAAAACACCATCTGATTACGTGTTGATTTATGTGAAGAAGTAATTTCAAATTTTCAAAAGCGACATTTGCAACAGAGCAAAAGGAGTAGCGAGTCATCGCACGAAGTTTTGGAAAGCGAAAATATTATAAAACGTAAATTATTGTAGGTAAATAAGCAAGTAATTCCTATATGCTGATAGAATAGCGATTAATTGTTCCAGATATGGCGGTTGATTTCCCGTGAGGCGATAAGAAATAGAGAACTGTCAATAAAAATGCAGGTATTCACACACACGGACACACAGCTGTTGTGTGACTCGCTTTGGATGTGTGGGTGCGTGTGTAAATGTTTGCACTTAAGTACATCTGATAAGTCTTGACACACGTCAGTTCACACGCAAACATTTTCTTACTCCAATTACTCACTGAATATTCAAGTATTGGAATGGCAGGGAAAGAAAAATGTTTGTCTAAATTTCCATACGGAATTTTTACGCTCCATATGTGGAAACCACAGGATTTGCCTGTGAGCATGTGTGCGTTGGTTGGCATGCAACTCAGTAAATGTTAATCCATATATGGGGATGTGTGTGGGGCATATGTAGGAGTAATCAGTCAGAACTTCGCCCAAATGTATTTGCACACCATGCCTCGTGCCCACATACAAAACTTTCGGGTATACTTTGCTTACACATGTGTTTGCCGATGTGAGCCTTCCTGGTAACAAATATCGTATCAATATGTGACGTACTGTGTACTGTGTGATTGTGCTATTTTGGTCGTTCTTAACAAAAAGTATACACCGTAATAAGGTAATTTCAGTAAAAGTGATTTCCCACATTAAAGTTTGGCAATTGAAAACCGAAAAAGGGCTTTAAAAACGGCCAAAATTCGATTTTTTTTTTTGGTTTTGTAATCAACTTTTTCAGGTGAATCTCGACAGGTGCTGGAGATTCATGGAACTTGCGGTACTCCAAACCAAATTAAAAACGGGAGCCTTATAATATTAAGTCTTGTTAGTGAAGTGCTTATGTGTTTCAAGTTCTTACTTTTTTAGTGAAGTAAATAATATCACAAAAGGTCTCATCTCTGACTTTTATTTATGGTATTTTCGCAAATCTGTTTGCATCTTACAAGTATGGTTCACACCTACACTTTTGGCTTTATTATTATTGCCCCAAATCTGATTATTTTTACGAAATGTCCTGAAATAAAGTCTTATCTACACTCATGGTCAAGAGATTTTTTCAATTTTATCAATATAATATCGAATTTGAAAAATTTGTTCACCGTTCGGAAGCAACATTGATGAGCATAGGCCATATTATTCAAAAAAGGGATGCTTGTTAAAACTACAATAATATAATCTAGTATGTAAAAAAAGCTTAAAAATTCCATATATCGAGTGCGCTACGAATACGTCTTTGCATGGCATATAATTGTCTACAAAAAAGTAGCGCGAGTTATGTCTAACTCTTACGTATAAAGTTATATCATAGAAAGTATTCTTTTGTGTAAAAAATATTTATTAAAATGCGGCCTCTGTCTTTTTATTTGTACCTAGGCAGTCGCGTGGTCGCCGCCAACTCCGCTCGAGTAGGCTGTAACATAATCAGCCTTATCGTAAACTTCACGTAAACGCCATTCCCCATGGAAAAATGCAAAAATTTGTGTGTTTTCTTATCGCGAGTTTCACATGCGAAAAATATGCCATATTTGAAAATTTTCCCTAATCGTTAATTAATATTTTTTACGCGAATCCATGAAATTCGTTCACACAACAACAACTATAACAAGTAAGGAAGGGCTAAGTTCGGGTGTCACCGAACATTTTATACTCTCGCATGATAAAGTGATAATCGAGATTTCATTATCCGTCATTTACACATTTTTCAAATACCGTATTTGTGTAAAGTTTTATTCCGCTATCATCATTGGTTCCTAATGTATATATTATACAGAGAAGGCATCAGATGGAATTCAAAATAGCGTTATATTAGAAGAAGGCGTGGTTGTAAACCGATTTCACCCATATTTCGTACATGTCATCAGGGTGTTAAGATAATATTATGTACCGAATTTCATTGAAATCGGTAGAGTAGTTACTGAGATATGGTTTTTGGTCAATAAGTGGGCGACGCCACGCCCATTTTCAATTTAAAAAAAAGCCTGGGTGCAGCTTCCTTCTGCCATTTCTTCCGTAAAGTGTTTCTGACGTTTTTTGTTAGTCGGTTAACGCACTTTTAGTGATTTTCAACATAACCTTTGTATGGGAGGTGGGCGTGGTTATTATCCGATTTCTTCCACTTTTGAACTGTATATGGAAATGCCTGAAGGAAATGACTCTATAGAGTTTGGTTGACATAGCTATAATAGTTTCCGATATATTAACAAAAAACTTAGTAGGGAGCGGGGCCTCGCCCACTTTTCCAAAAAATTACGTCTAAATATGCCCCTCCCTAATGCGATCCTTTGTGCCAAATTTCACTTTAATATCTTTATTTATGGCTCAGTTATGATTGATGATTTTGCCCATCTTCGAACTTAACCTTCTTGTGGAGCCAAGAAATACGTGTACAAAGTTTCATCATGATATCTCAATTTTTACTGAAGTTACAGCTTGCACGGACGGACGGACGGACAGACAGACATCCGGATTTCAACTCTTTTCGTCACCCTGATCACTTTGGTATATATATTACCCTATATCTGAATCTTTTAGTTTTAGGACTTACAAACAACCGTTACGTGAACAAAACTATAATACTCTCCTTAGCAACTTTGTTGCGAGAGTATAAAAATGCGATGTTGGCAGTCTTCTTCTTCTTTATTATTAGTAGACATCGCTTACGCGGTTATAACCGAGTTAACAACCGCACGTCAGTTGTTTTTCCTTTTCGCTGCTTGTCGCCAATTGGAGATTCCAAGCGAAAGCAGATCCTTCCGAATTGACTTAACTAGCATAGCCACTGTCTTTAATTCACCCGTAACGGGCCATAAATTTCCTTTCTCAAGAAAACTCGTAACGTCGTCTCATCAGATGTTGTCATCGTCCGTGCCTCTGCACCATACAACAGGATAGCAATAATGAGTGACTTACAGAGTTGAATTTTTATACGTCGAGAGAGGACTTTACTTTTCAATTGCCTGCTTAGTCCTCAGCAGGACTAGTTAGAAAGAGTTATTCTGCTTTGGATTTAGAGGCTGATATTGTTGTTGCAGTTAATATCAATCGTCGGGCATGCTTTCATTCAACCATACAAGTATTTTACAAAAAAGCTGATGCATGCCCTTCGCCGCCGTGTTGGAATAGCTCGGCTGGTTCGCCATCTCCTGGCGTTATGCTTTCACTGCCATTCAGAAGGCAGAAGATGTCTTTACTCCATAATTTCAGTATGCTCTGGGCATCAGTCTCTAGATCACCTCTGAGAGTTGAACAAGAATAGAGAGTCAGTGTCAGGAAACATGGTAAAGTACAACGGTGCTCACGTGCGCAGTTGGCTCGATTTTCGAAGGCAAATAATTCGATTTCGGCTGCAAACTTTGAAAAACTGAGTAGTTTATTTTTTTACTTATGTTTCAATTTCTCGAAAAATGAGTCTGGTCTAATGCCTAGGAGAAATGTCGATTTTGCCTCATAGTGCTAAGAACATTATATAATAAGTTAGTGCCTACATAAGCAAAATTTACAGAGTCTCAAATTTTCACATTGAAATAACTTTAATTGAAAATTAGTTTATTCACCCAAAATTATAAAGAAGACAGGAGAAAACGATAACTTCGGCTACACCGAAGCTATAACGTCTTCCACAGGTATAGTTATAGCAACTAGGAATAACTAAATCTGAAAACTTTACCGGCCATCGGTTTGGCTCTAATGGAAAATGTTTTGTTAGTATATTTATATTTACGGATGATCAGCGTGACGATCTGAGTTGATTTAGCCATTTCCGCCTGTTAGTCTGTCTGTATATATGTGACTTAATTACTGAATGTTTGAGGTAGAAGCTGCTCATTTTTAGTATGCCACGCCACTATATCATATAGCTGTCATACAAACTAAACGATCAAAATCATGACCTTATATTTCTTTTTCATTTTACCTGAAAAGTTGCAAGCATGCTCAAGAAAAATACATAAAAGAAACAGTCTTTAAATAAAAGATTCAAGAGATGAGTTGCTCTTACAAAGAAAAAAGATAACTTAATAAATTTAAAGTAAAATAATATAATGAATGTGGTAAAACAACTAGCCAAAAACATAGAAGAATAGTTTATTGCAATATTTTCGGTATTTCTAAATACCTTCTGATTAATTTTTAACTAAGGCCAGGCCAGTCTCGCATAAAAAATTTTGCGAAAATTAGTTTTGATGAAATGATATATCGTTATTTACAAAAAAACCAAAGAAATTTATTCACTTACTACACCAACGAATTCCCATAAAAATTCAATGTAATGGAGATGAATTTGAACTATTTCAATTCGGTTTGGTTGGTTAATAAATCGATTAAATGTACGAGCATGCACATGCTAATTGACACAGCGGAGGTGTAAAAATGGACTGATAAATATTTGTCTAATAATTATTCAGATTCCATGTAGGAACGCAAGAAAACATTCAATTGATTGATTTTTAGCGAGCTGTGTAGAGGCCGCTTAATTTTATTTATTACAAAATTGTATTGAAATATAGCAGTATTTGTTTTTTTTTTAAAACACTTTTTTTTAATGAATATATTCATTCACATATTTATACATTATGCAGCGTTGTTTGCTACGTTTTTACCGTCGCACTTCAGCTAGTAAAGCAATTAAATTTATTGCAATACTTAATTGATCACTCAATCATCGGCAGCGAATCGAAATTCTCATCCTTATTTTTTACCTTGTACAACTTTATGACAAATTTTTGCCAAACCAATGTAGCGACGACGGCGTGCTCGTATACGTGACGTGAATTCACATCCAGCTGCCTGTAAAATGTTACTTATACGCAGTGGATTACGGGGGGGCATGACAGGCGGTTAACGCGAGCGCATTACAGCGGGCTTAGTTGCTCTTGATTTTGAGAGTGCAAAAATTATCATTTTGGTTATTGGTGATGACAAAAATGTTTCTGGGTAAATGTGTGTTGTAAATGGAAGTGCGTGAGTGTGTTGCACCTGCCTGCGCTGTCGTTATACTATACGTCAAATATAAGCGCATTAACATTACGTTTTTAATTTGCTGATAGCATAAATTATTTGGTAAGCTCGCACATTGAATGCATTACAAGTGATTGAGCGGGATGATTTTCTGATAAAATCGTAACTAATTCGGAATCACTGTTGGTGATACATTTGTGTGGACAATGATGATTAGACAGCCATAAAGATTATTTTAACGATGGTGCAACACCATTAATATGGACAGCTATCGAGTTTGGCACTGAGTGTTTGTCATGTATTAAACGCTTTATCCGTAGTATTAAAGAGGTATTATTCTCACTTTTAATGGTGATTACGTCAATGTTATGTTGCAATTATTTTCCTTTGAAGTGGAATTTGTCAAAGCTAAACAACAAGACTTGGTTTTAGAAAAGTGATGTTTTGGCCATAACACCGTTCCTAAAAGGTTTAATGCACACATCTAGCAAACAAAACCATATCGGCTAGACTTAGTGCAAATGCTTCTTCTATATGTAGTGTCTGTATAGCGGTAGAAGCAGGCATCAAGGTAACAGCTGAGGAACTTCTCCAAAGTGCCATTGTCAGCGAAGGCATTGGCATCAAGTTCTTCGATAATAAACTTGTGTGGATGCCTTTCCACAGCGAAATTATTAGAAACTGTAAAGCAGATGAGGTTGCAATAAAATGCACCTTTACCCAAATTCTATCAGGATGGGAACGACAGAGATTTCTCTGTCTTCATACAGTCGAGTTCTGGATCTATAGGCCTGGCACGAGGTTGCTTAGCTTTGGTCAGGAATCACCACTTGTGTTGTTGCAAAAGGTTCCTGGGCCAGATTGGAACGTAAAACATTAATTGAACTGCTAGATTTTAGCAAGATTCACAACGTCGCAATGATAGATGTCCTAACTGAACACTCTCTATTGGCACTCGCTTGGTGATGCTAAACAATTTGAAGCAAGCAACTTGTCAATGTTGCACTGAGGAAGATGAGTTGGCGACATCTAGAAACTTTATCCTTCACTGTCTAGCTTTCACCTCGCTAAAGCATCTCGGTTGCCATAATTTTTAGAAATCCGGCGAATTTGCTGGAATTGATATTAGCCTCCTTAATAAATATGTGGCAGGCTCTAGCTGTTTTGTCGATATGCGACGGTCGTTTTGATCCATACCTAGGAATTTCAGGCATTACAATGTGGGATTATTCGGGGCCTCAAGAAAAATATCTACCTAACATTAGTTAACCTATTTAGCTATCTGCCTCATTTTATGAAAGTTGATGTAAGACGTTTTTGTGATGGGACGTTATATTTCAGATACTCTCCTGATCGGTTTTTTAATGATTTTGTTTTTTATATCGTTATATAATAAGAAATGATAGTTCGATGGGCTTTGTTTCTCTTTCTTCGATTAGTCTTCGTGACGATGGCTTTTGACGGTAATATCTTTAGCAGTAGCCATTCTATTAATTCAATAATGATTTATTAATACTGACATATTAATTTCTGCATTAAATATAGTATTGTTCTACCCCTACTTGCCCCATACCGTAAGCTGGTACTGAATCATCTACAACTCTTAATTAAATTGTGTGTGTGGCATTGTAGAGTAATCTAAATTTAGATATCAAAATCCCCAATTGTCTTTGTTTTGTAATTTTTATTTTCACTTTATAAAAGGTTTCCTCATCTGTCACTTCACTTCTTGGTGATGCTAGATAGTTCGAGGGTTGAGCGTTAGGTGCAAGTGTAAAATTTCATGCCATAATTAAAACGCAATTTTCCGTCATTTATAAAGTAAACATAAATGAATGGAAATAAAAACACACAAAATAAATAATAAAATGTGTCGAAGATGATAAAAATAATACTCACAAGCGTATATATGTACGCAAATACATGTAGAGACAAAATTGATTGCCAATAGGAAATGTAGTATGATGAAACAAAAGCGAATTTAGACAATTGTGTTGGGAAGGTTAAGATTTTTTTTGAACTATATGGTTACATATTTTCTCAGCCATGCCTTTATTAACTTTTTTTATGAAGATACCACTCTGTTTTGAGAAATTTTGGATGTACTTATGGCTTTCTTAATAGCAGAGATAAGAAATATCAGATTAGCTCATAAAACGTGCAGTTGTTCATAAGCATAAACTTTAAACATACTTTTGTGGCGCAAATTAAACGTAATACAATTTTCTTGACGGGTAATTTGTCTGTTCATGTGTTGATGTGTTTTATACGTATGTGATTCAATGTGTACAAATCACTAACATCGATGCACATTTCAACACTGCGACAGTTACGTTTGTATTCTTAACAATCAGTCTTCACAATAGCCGACGGTGCGTATGAGTGACATATTTTTGCAGACACATACATATACATACATATATAGTGTATACATCTGTCGCTTATGAAAACTGAAGTGTGTACTCGTGTCTGTTTGTGTACACTTGTGAAAGATAAAAACACAATGGCAGCAGTCAGCTTGTAAAATGCTGCTTGAAGAACACACTGAGGAAGCTTTATGAGTATTTCTCGTTATTTCCTTTTGTTTCCATAATTTTTCTTCCCTGAGGAGTTTGTTTGCTCAAGTGCATTTATGCATTTACTGTGTGTACTAAATATATTTTATTCAGTGTCATTTGCAGTTTAACATAAATGTTCGCACCGGTGTCGTACACTCAAGTGAATTGGAAAGCTCAAAAGAGCGGAAAAATTAAATTAAATTTTTGCTCAAAATATTCACGCAAAGTTATAACTTGTAAATTGTTAAATAAATCGTTAGTTACTAATGGAATAATAAAATAATTTTCCTTATTTGCAGGTAATATTTTACTTAATGGCCAATACTGAAATGAAATCGGACTTAAACCGAAGCACAGGTAAACATATCTTTTTCCTGACATTGAAGCACCTTTTGAGTCCAGAGTTTGAATTATTTTTATTGCAAAGGAAGAACTTATTAGAATCGTTAAAAGTGTTTATGAAAGTATTGTAGAAAAAGTACGTGTTTATTGCTAATATTTACCAAATCTTAGTGTGGCATTGCTCTCAACAGCAATATTTTTTATTCCTGTGAAAGTACATTCGATGCCACTATATATGGAAGTCGATTTTTTTTGCATGACCACCACGGGCACGCTTGCAGAAGTGCAGAAGCTGAACCCAATTTTCGACAGATTTCAATCATAAATTGACCGATATTGCTGCAATTTCACGTTCGATATTCGTACGAAGTTCATCCATCGTCACTGGCTTTTTGGCAGAGACCATAGTCTTGACGTAGTCAAAATAGTCTAACAGCATCAAATCACCCGACCGAAGTGGCCAATTGACTGGGCCATTACGCGAGGAAACACGTTCACTTAACTTGGTTTTCAATAAATCGATTGTGACATTCACTGTGTGACCTGTGGCCCCGTCTTGTTGGAATCACATATTGTCGAAATCCATATCATCCAACTCGGGCCAATAATATTCGGTTATCATTGAGTGGTAGCGATTCTCATTCATAGTAATACTCCGCTGTTAATCATCAAGGAAGAAGTACGGCCTAATGACGCCGCCGGCCCATAAACCGCACCAAACCGTAATTTTTTCGGAATGCAATGGTGACTCATGGATTATGTGTGGATTGCTGCCTGACCCTTACGAAAAACCCGTTATAAATGTTCAGCGTGACGAGTTGAGTCGATTTAGTCATGCCTATCTGTTTGTACAGACGCGAACTAGTCAGTCAGTTTCAGTTTACACACATCCTTTAGTTTCCAAAAAGCTGTTCAACTGTGGAAACCGTCGATATCAGACCACTATAGCATATAGCTGCTGCAAAACGCGAGCTAGCAAAATAAAGACCTTATAGGGTATTTGTAAAATAGTTGTAAATGAATGCTGACCGTCTATTTTTCTTCATTCATCAAAAAATATATCGAAATGAAAGTGTTATTGAAAAGCAGCAAAACTGAAAATCGATCTTACATTAATATGAGCATCTGCAAGCTTTATAACCCAATCGGGTCCAAAAGTGGATGAAACTTATTCAATGAAATTTGTTCACAACTTTCTCTTGTCTCATTAGGCTTAAAGTAATGATTTTTGTGCTCTAGGTTCACTGAAATATTGAAATATTGCTAGCTTTTTTGTTTGCTGAAGGTATTGATTTCCATTAATTTGACTTTATAAAACATATCAATTGAATGAAATTGAATGAAATATATGTTTAAATCCCCAGATACTAAATTTAACTAATCATGGTTAACTTATTGTGAGCTGCAAAATCTCTTGTTCATTATCATTGAAAAAACAGCATGCCGACAACAGCATTGAAAATGTAGAAAATGCGCACAAACTTCCTCAAATAAAACATCGCCTAAAACAGAAAAACCGAATGGGAACTATTGTACAGATTAATACACTTAATTTTTGTGTTATATTACCTTCAAGATGTGCCATTCATATATAAGCCAAGCCACAAAGCAATATTAAACACAAATCCTCACTCACTCAAACTAAGGTGTCAATTTGTTGATTGCGAGTAGCAGGAATAAGGTTAAGTACGCCACTTGAACAGCTTCGCACAATGCAATCCAAAGACTCAAATTTGATTTTGTTGATACTTTCGTTGTCAGTTGAAAGCAAGCAGTTCACGCGCTGTTATACCACAAAGCATTGGGCTGATGTAATGCTTCTGTAAACAAACGAAACAAAAAGCAGAATAAACTTGCCAAAAATTGTTAAAACTAGGCTCTTCTGAAGTCATCAACAACAACAACTTAGTATGAAATGTGATGCGACCGCAACCGTAAACATAAGTCACTCGCCGCATGGCATAATTCAGTTAGAAATGCAAATGTGCTAGCCGTCTCTAGTGGCAGGGAAAAAAGAGTAGGCAGGCGTTATGCAAATTTATAGACGCTCATATTACTGTCAACTCGAAGGGGTGTCAAGCGAAAATTTGTGGCGAAAAATAAGCCCTTGGAGAGCTGCGTGACCTTACACGTGGCAACATTAAGGCATTCAGGGGAGAGGCGAATAGCTTTTGAGGGACTACAAATTTCACCTATTTGATACGGTTTGGAAGTTTAGTGGGTTCGTTAGACACTATCTTTAGTATTAGTTAACTTTGCAGAAATTGTTATTCATTGTCAATGAGAAATAAAATAAACAATAAAATCTGCATGTTTGAAGCCGAATTGTTAATTATATTAATTTATAGTTAGTAAATAGCACATTTTTGTGGATCATATGGGTAAGAATGATAATACATCGTTTTTCTTTCTTTTTCAAGTAAAAGATGTAATTCTTGTTGCAATTACTTAATTACTTCTTTAATAATGAGAGTAATCAAATAATAGTTATTTATTTTTGCTTTATGCAGGAGCATTTAACATTTTATTTGTAAAAGAGCCACTGTTCAAACGCCACATATGCACACCAATCCTATCTTTCATCCCAGCAAACTTAATGCCAACATTGTATGTATTTTCCTTTTTTTGTATGCGTGCGTCGTCGGGCTACGCATAAACTTCCGCAAAGGTGGCCATAAATAAACCTCACACGAATGGCCGGCCGGCTCACCTGGCCAGTGCTGAAGCACCCGAGCACGCGTAGCCTTCAGTGGGTTTCATACATACATTTCCGATTTTCATTACGATATTTGCCGGTGAAATAGTCTTTAATGCAAACAAACTGCTGCGGTTGCACGAGCAGTCATCGAAATAAATTCTCAGTGAGTGTGTTCTTAAATTAATTAATATTTTATCATGGCAACTTTATGGGATATTAATTGTCGTAAATACTTTCAAATAGCTGCGAGCTGGTAATATGAAGACATAAATGTATGTTTGCATATATGGTGGACGTAAGTTTTCATCCGGAGTTTTAACATATAGTTGGATATTGTCCAATAGGCATTCATGCTGTAAGGCCAAAAATTCAGTCCAGGGTATGGAAGGCGGTGAGGTCGTAATATCCCAGCACTTTCCTCTCCACTCTTTAATTTTTGCAAGACTGAGGTTGAAACATATCGGCAGTCATACCTTCGCCGAATTAGGAGACATAGCCCAAACCGACAAAAGCCGCCTCAAAACATTTGTGTTTGGCTAAAAGCACTTCGTCCCTTAATGATCAATTTTATGTTGATTTATTTATATCAACGGACCTGCGTTATAAGCTCTCCAAGTGAGACTCCTGTTAAGAGCGACCATTGTAAAGATATTGGTTAGGCATTATGGCTGATCGAAGATGGTGATCACACTTCGGCTGCTAAAGAAAAGCCCTTTCGGTTCAACTGATGTTTTGATGACGCGCATTGAACTTATGAGCAATATGTTTACGCGTTTTACTTGTACATTTGTACGTTCACCTGAAGAGCTTAAAGTGTCTGACCCAAGGTGTTTCTGCACTGATATTTCAGAAGAAATCTCCAACATTGTCTTCTTCTAAAAAATAACTTCCACTACTAGATTTTTAACTTTACCGTGTGTGGATCGATTAGATAATAACCAGTTGTAATCTCTACAGATGAAGATTGCAGAGGTTGATTAGCTCTCTAGACCTTTTTTGATGTGCCTCGAAGTTGAAAGATCTCGTTATAGTTGACCAGGGATCGTTAGTCGCCGGTAAGGTATTCATAATCATTCAGTAATAAATAGAAAAATTTCAGTTGTCCGACCTGTTTCTAGTTTTTCCTGCAAGCTTAAGAGCTTCTCAAAGCGATTATCCTATAGTTAAGCACTCATAATAGCCTTATCAGTAGCTCGATGCCATGAGTTATTCCATGAGTAAAAAAAATTTCATTCTTTACTGAGATAAAAATGAATCCAATATATTGGACAAATGCTTGTCTCTTCTTGAAAAGTACTCTAAATGGTTTCACAAATAATTCACATATTGCAATGCTACTCGAATAAGCACAACGCTTTTGTTCTTTATATTCTACATACCACATTTACACTTCTTTTACATATATGAGTAAAATAATAATATAAAATAACCACATATATATATATTTATGTTTATATGCAATGCTTAATAAAATTATCATATATAATTGTTTTTGGAATACCGTTATTTCTTTGTTTTAAGGTTTTTTGCTGGCTTCAATACAATTTATTTTTTCGCTTCCAATGAAAAATTCTCGATGTGGCACATTGAGCAAAAATTCTGTGGAAAGATTACTTGAACTATAAAAAAAGCAGTTTTATTTCACTTCATACAATTTATTGGCACTTGAATTCCATAGATAGATTTTACACTCCCACTTACCCCCACATATGGATGCAAGTGTTTCTTTGTATGGTGGTAAACGATAAATAGTCGTACATGACGTATGAGTGACATTGTAATGGCTTTACACGCTGCTTCGCCTGTTTCGCGTACTGTCACAAGCGCATTCAAAAAATGTGCTTATGCATACTTTTCCGTTAAATACATTAAGGTAAAACGAAACGACAATCACGGCGAAATGTCAGGTAATGACAGCGCCACAATGCGAGCATACATCCAAAACGCGCATGTGTGCCTGTGTGTGTAGGCTGAAGTCATTTCATGTATGCAATAAAAGTAAAATGTATCACTCCGCCATTGAAAATTGTTTGCATTTGTAACCTCATTCGAATATGTGTTTTTGTTAATGTGTGTAATTCCTTTGTTATTGTCAATGATTGTAGGTATTTACAACGGTTTTTAAACGCACAAATGTGAGTGTGAATCGATATGCGCGTTTTATCATTTTGACAGCTGCGTTAAAGTTGCCTTTGTACTGTTATGAATAAATAAGGATGAATGACAATCTGTTTCTTTTCAGTTTTATCGATCAAATGCCAGTTCAACAGAATAACCAAATGGAATTAAACTCGAAAAAATAAAGCATTAAATGAAATTCGGAGAATATGAAATATGTTGCCTTCAAATAATGCACATTTCACCGAAACTCATAGTCAATGAATGCTACAAAAACAAAAATTAACAATTAAGGCAGCGCGAAATTCGGATATAACCGAACATGTACTCTCATAACTTGAAAAGATCTAAGCCGGGAGCTTATTTTCGGGTGTTGATAAGACTTTGTATTAACCAATTTTACGAAAGAAATCAGTTATTCAAGAGCTAGGAATGGGTAACAGTTTTATTTGAAATCTAACTTGAAGCATAGGTCATATAACTACTTAGTCCGATAAATTTATATTAATGTTATTTTAGCATTAGGTTAATTTAGACATATTAAATTATATTCAGCTAGTGTTTAGAATATCCCTAACTTCATTAAAATATTGCAAAAATTTAACAAAAAGTAGACTTTAAAATTGATTCGAAAGCCGAAAATGGCTATATAAATATACTACTGTGATCAAATCGAAAGGTGAATTTTGTCCATTTCAACGTATTTTCCAGTCATCATAGCACTTGGAAAAATCCTCCGTCATGATGGCTATCAGAGCCTTCTTCGATTTAGCTTGTCCTCGGAAATGCTCATGTGAATTTGTTGAATAGCCAGAAGTTACACGAAGGTAAATCAGGCGAATGCGGTGGTTGCCGCACGATATTAGTTGAAAATGTGGCGAAATGACGACGAATAACCAAGGCAGTATGAGATGGTGCATTGTCGCACTTCTTTGTTCAACAATTCAGACATAGTAAAAACCGAAGAATTCACTTTTAGAGTCTCACAAAACCACTCGTATCTCAAATGCTAATGAATATTAGGACGTGAAATTTTGCATAGATGTCACTAACAGTACTACCAACTTACAGAAAAAAAATTACCGATTCGAAAAACTCGCGAAGTACAAATTAAAAATTCACCTTTCAATTTGATCACAGTGGTACATATGGCGCGGGAAGAAGTATTGAGCCCATTATAAGATTATGGTCTGAATTCGTCAGCTTTTGTCTCAAAGGTACTATTTTTGCAAGGTTTTATTTAATTATAGTTTGCTCTCGATTTATACACGATTAAGAAAATGGATTAGACGGCAATTAAAATTGTGATATATGCGAAGTAGGCCGTGTTGTAGCCCATTTCATGGCTCATACTATAGCATAACAACACCAAAATAATTTGGTGTCGTCATTTCTGAAGTATAGGTATAGAATTTCCCCTAAAAGGGTGAGCGGTGCCAGGCACCTTGTCCAATTTTGACACCAGCACCTATGAGACCACTTTCTATCATATCTTTTTTTACTGTCGTAGACACCGCTTACGCGATTTTAGCCGATTAACAACAGCGCGCCAATCGTTTCTTCTTTTCGCTACGTGGCGCCAATTGGAGATTCCAAACGAAGCCAGATCTTTCTCCACCTGGTCCTTCCAACGGAGTGGAGGTTTACCTCTTCCTCTGCTTCCCCCGGCGGGTATTGCGTCGAATACTTTCAAAGCTGGAGTGTTTTCGTCCATACGTACGACATGACCTAGCCAGCGCAGCCGCTGTCTCTTGATTCGCTGAACTAAGTATGTCAATGTAGTCGTATAACTCATACAGCTCATCGTTCCATCAAATGCGATATTCGCCGTTTCCAACGCGCAAATGTCTATAAATCTTTCGCAGAATTTTTATCTCGAAAACTCGCAACGTCGACTCATCAAATGTTGTCGTAGTCCAAGCCTCTGCACCATATAGCAGGACGGGAATAATGAGTACCTTGTAGAGTTTGTTTTTGTTTGTCGAGAGAGGACTTTACTTCTCAATTACCAACTCAGTCCAAAGTAGCACCTTTTGGCAAGAGTTACCCTGCGTTGGATTTCGAGGCTGACGTTGTTTTTGGTGTCCAAAATAGATGTTAGCTTTAAATATAACCGTTATAGGGGGAGTGGGTGGGGTTGTCATCTGGTTTCACCCGTTTTTTCAGTTCATATAGCTTTAGTAATTTGTGAGTTATTTGCACAAAACTTGGTAGGGGCAGGGTCACACCCAAGATTTAGAACACTTCAGCCCACAAGTGCTCCTTACGACTGTGGTCCCCTGTGTATCAAATTACAGTTTTTTATATTAACATGGAGCTAGTTATATTACTTTAGAAGTTTCACTTAGCGGATTTTGTGGGCATGGTAACGGTCTGATTCGGTTTATCTGCAATACCAGGCGTCTCAAGGCGCAAAGAAACTCGTATATCAAGACATCTCAAGTTTTACTCAAGTTACCGCTTGGAAGGCCAGTTGGACGGACGGATAAGCTGTCACCCGGATTTCAATTCGTCTTACCCCTTTAATATTTTATACGTATGTATGTATATATAGCTCTGTATCTATGTCGATAGGTTTTATATGTTATAAACAACCGTTGAGTGAACAAAACGTTTATACTCTGTCGCAACATGATACTAGAGTATTCGTGTAATAAATCGAATGAATAATTTGCCATAAATCAATTTATCTGTCAAAAATAAACATTTATCATTATCATTTATCATATATAGATATTATAAAGCATTTTGTGCTGTTTTCATCTGAAATATTTTATACCCTGAACACGGTATATTAAGTTTGTCACGAAGTTTGTAACACCTAGAAGGAAGCGTCGGAGACCCTATAAAGTGTATATATACATGATCAGTATGTTGGGCTGAGTCGATTTAGCCATGCCCGTCTGTCCGTCTGTCTGTTTTCAAATTTTGCTAACGTCATTTTCTCTTCAAGAGGGTACTCATTTGTCGGAACTGCCGATATCGGACCACTATAACATATAGCTGCCATACAAACTGAACGATCGGAATCAAGTTCTTGTATGGAAAACTTTCACATTTGACAATGTATCTTCACAAAAGTTGGCACAGGTTATTTTCTGAGATAATAATGTAATCTCCGAAGAAATTGTTCAGATCGGTTAACTATAGCATGTAGCTGCCATACAAACAAACGATCAGAATCAAGGGCTTGTATGGAATTCTGTATTCTCTGGGTTGAAATACACTCTTTGGCCATTCTCCAAATTAACTGCGAGACGCACAACAGTCGGAAAACGTGCATGAATTGCAAAAGTAAATATCCTACAAAGCGCTTTATTGCAGTTCACGTATTGACAGTATCGTTCAAGGCCAATAACCGCCATGTTGCTTCCTTTGGTGACGTAATTACAAACGTATTTTATATTGATATGAATTTTGAATGTGAATTAGAGAACACTGGCGAATATAGTACGGTCCATGTGTTGTCAACTTCAATATTCACTCTTCTAAATTGAATGCTGAATGTTATGCCATTGTCGTCTGGTGAGCGACGCCGGTGGAATGGATATCCATCATTTCCAGTTTGTGTTTCCGAAAGAAAAGCACTTGGATAGTGTTTCGTGCATTTACTGTCAGACATACAAACCGAAGTGGGGTTGTGGTGTCCGCAAGGTCCATGAACCATATTGGTTTTCATCATTTCGTATACTTAATATTGGATCTTTCTCTGCATAAGGAATTTTTGCAGAAATGATTTTATCAATTTGATCTGGTGTAACCAACATACACCATCCAAAGAAGAAAGTGTCCTCTTTTTTGCCACTCAACAGAGTACATCTAGCATCTAACAGCACCATATATACCACACGTTGCTTCAAACATCAAACATCGTAACTGTTGTTTGAAAAGTCGTACTGTGACATCGTGACGATTGTGTGCTAATTGACCGCGATCCATAATTCCGCACGTATGTCATCCCATCCATGTGCCTTGGGCTGCCAATGTACGTTGATGCCAAAAAGAACGCCGACCGATATTAGCGCGATCACTTTGTGGTCAAAGTCATACTTTTGTATGAAAAAAAGTGACTTTTTGGAATTGTCCAATTTTCCGACTTTTCCTCACGAAAAGCTTACAGTTTTTTTTTCTAAACCTTCACCGATCCACAGCGAACAACCTCTGAAAATTTCATCAAGATGGTGCAGCCGTTCTCGAGCATTAGCGTTACTAACAAACAAACATTTATTCGTTTGTATGGGAAAAAGAAAAGGGCTGGTCTTAGGGGTTTTCCGGCAATTATTCGAATAAAACCATCTTTGAACCTCAACGAACATTTAGAAAAAAGAATTGACCAAATTGGTACAGGCGTTGTTGAGTTATGCGCTTAGCAACACATTTTGCGATTCATTTTTATATACATACATACATTTAAGAAGATACTAATATAAATATCTATTTAAATGTATACAAATTTGTATAAAAACGTAATATAACAGTAAACGTGTATCAAATATTTTTCTTTATTAGAATATATGTTTCACATTGTAGAAAAATTAAAAAGTATCCCAAATACATATGTTTAGAGAAAACCACCGATTTTATATACATACTACATCACGGTTTTGTTTTGGGAAACTCCAAATTTGATGAGTGACTTATAAACGAATTCTCTTCAGTGGCTATAACTGTATATCAAGAAAACACATAAGAAATATATCGGAACATACATAACAACAGCTTTGATTTATAATCTCCCTTATACAGTTATTTGCTATTGGCAGCTAGTAATTCTACTATTCGCTAGCCTATTTTACGAAAATATAACTTTTTACTTTGTTGTACACTTAATCTAAAAAAATAGTTTCATCTGTAAGCCTACTGAAAACTCTTTACATAGAAAATTCGATCAGAACTAAGATTTTCTTTCAAATTTTGAACTTACACCCTTCAAGGAGGTTGCAATTTGAGCTATAAATTTCTTAAACTTTTTCTAATTCTCTAAAGTTGTTATTTTAACAATATTTATATTTATTTTATATAAACGTTTTTAGTTTTATACCTACAGTGTAGTACTTTTGTCACATTATTTTAAGAATTTGAGCAACACGGTACCACAATTATTTCTTTTCACTGAGTGAAAGTTATTAAGGTTCTAGTTCGAGACGAAAGTTATTTCGTTATTCGTTATTATTTTATCTTCAATTTTTGTCTTTGAGCAAAAACACACATTGGGTCTTTTTTCATAATGATGCTGCCGACGTTCGTGACTGACTTCGTTTCGTAAACATTTTCACCATGGCAAAAAAAATTGCGTCTGTCTATCTGGTTTTGAGCCTTCAAAATGACTTTAGAGCGACTTTTGTTTTGACGAACTTTGTTGTTTTCTTCCATTACAGACGCTTCTGGACCTGTACTTCGTTGAGTTTTAGTACTCTCTACATTTTTTGTGTTAAAATTTTTTTCCGAGAAACACTTTTTTCACTAACACAAGAGACTTATTTCCTAAATTACTTTAAAATTCTAAAATTGTCTTTATTTAAATTGTAGCTTTTCATTTGAAAGAATTATCCGAGATCACGAAAAATCGGCTAGACCATCTGCAAGTCTTTTATTATTTCTTGCACAAATGTAATTGCAGTTTGCTAAGAAAATTTCAGTTTCGAAACTTTTATTTGGTCGCGATTCGAAGGATACTTCGGCCTCACTTTTTCCCTTTTCTTTGGAACATAAAAATATGAGATTTGTGCCCTTTCATTTGCGTACGTTGGTGGTATAACCTCGCGGGTGTTTATGTAGTTACGGCGTGTTCTCACTGGTACGCAAACAAAATGGAAAAAAAGCTAATGACTCTTACATCAATACAACCATTTGCCAACAGTACACACCCATCTTAAATCATTATGAATGGTAAAAATATAAATCACGTGATTTATGATGAAGTGGTGCACTGCGCAGTTGGTCATTACACGCACACACACAAGTAAGAGTGTGTCGCGCTTTCAGATAAAAATATCTGAATGCGTATATCGCAAAGCAATTAAACTAGGCATAAGCTCTCACGATAAAGGAAACTTAGGTGGTATTCGCAGGCAATTCAGCAATGTACAAATAAGACCTTCGGGGAAATATGTCTAATTAAAGGCAAATAAATTAAGATCGTAATATGGGAGGTGGACTAAGCCAAGCGAGTTAATGAGCGAGTTAAGCACCTTGGTAGCACGTTAATCTCTAATTTCTGCTAATCACGAATGAATTCAGAAAAAGTTCTCTTACCCACAAATCTGCCCCTGAGGGTAGTCAGAAGTACGCGCACAAAGAGAACACCCTCTTCTTCCTTTGCTGTAGCCTCCTCTTTGGAAACATATAGGTTCAGGACATACGCAGCAAAGGAAAATAAATTCATTTAGGCATATTGGGTACATGCAAATAAATAATTGCTGGCCAGTTCCCACCCACTATTGCCCAAATATGTCGAGCGCAATGCGTATTTCTTTTCTTACAAATATCCTAAGGCTCACAGACAGAGTAATTTTTTAAACAAATAGCAGAACATTCTGATTCCGTGTGTAAAATGAAGGGAATGTGCAAAAGACTGAAAGCAGAACAAAGAATTAGCGGAGTGGCAACACGTGCAGCAAGAAAGCATTGCGGCGGCTGCAATAATTTTGCTACTTGAAAAAGTTCGATCAAACATTTGAGTGCGAACCGGAATTGTTTTTGCAGATAGAGATATCCTTGTTCAACAACACTTTAATTAGCGTTTTATACAAATATTTTTAATGGCATGGGAAATCTTCATAGATCTGGGTGTATATAGCGGGAATATGTGAGTGATAACGTTAAGCAAGAAAGTTAAGGATTTTGATGAAGTACACTGACTTGAGAGTTTACTGTGAAAATTTCGGACAGAAATTCGAAATATTTCGGGAGTTATAACGAGTTTCCTAGAGCGCCTCGGAGTCCTCTCTCTCCGAGTTGTTGAACTTTAAACGCGTTTTTCTCAAAACATTGTTTTTCTGGTCGGCCTGGGTCCTAACTTTTTTTCTAATGAACCGATTGCTTTCAAATTTTAACAGGCTGTTCTACATATGCATGTTCTCGTCGGTACTAACGAGAGTTTTTTCACCACTAACTTTTTATTTCACAACCCTTTCTTTGCTAAAATAAAAGGACTTTTAGTTTCAAAGTCCGCCATTTTGTTATTTACCCTTGAAATTTAACTTCAGTAGTTCCGACCAGATTGTCATGTCTATAGATAAAAAAAAAATCAAGAATATTTGATTTCAGATAACATCAAGAGCCAAAATCTCCCGGGTCACCCACGTGCATTTCTTTTGAGGTTCTAACTTCGAGTGACAATAATAATAGTAATAAAGTATTAAATTTTCAAATATTTTTTTTTTTTTTATTATTTTCAATATGTAAATAAAAACACTCTAAATATTCAAGATAATTCATTTTATTTTCCTATAAAAAAACCACCTTCCCACCAAGAAGTCATGAAAATAGGCATAAGTTACCAGACTACTACTTTGAGCAAATAAGATACGAATTAGTAGTGGTAGCTGGAATCAAATTGGATACTTCAAAATAAAAGTATAACAAAGTGAAAATCCCTTAAACCAATTTATATTGTTTCTAAATAATATTGCTACTAGTGCTTACTTGAAATTTCAATTAAAGAAATATGTTACAGCCAATGAGGAACGCTATGGACTAATGATTAATGACTTTATCGTGCCTGGTCTCAACCTTGGCTGGGAGGTCTCTTGCTTGAAATAATTTGTAAGGCATAATGGCAAACCCTTATCTTAGTACAAAAAAAATTACGTAAATGGGCGTAATCCGATCACTGCCACGCCCACAAAGTGTCATTAACCGAAAGATCTATAAAGCACCATTACTAACCACTAAATTAAGATTTAAAACTGCAATTTTGTACAGGGAATCGCAGTAGCAAGGGCCACCTGTGGACAAAAAATGTAAATGAAGTGGGCGTGGTCCCGCCCCGAAATAAGTTTAATGAACATGTCTCCTAAATTATTAACAACAACTAAATTTGCTGAGAGCAAATGATACAAGAACTTCTATCGACAGTGTGAAAATGAATGAAAGCGGAAGATAACCCTGCTTAATCCCCATATAACGATACTGTTCAAAACTAAAAAAGCGCAATAAATCAATAACTAAATAACTAAATACACCAGCGACATTAAATTAGAAGGCTTTATGGGAACCTATGTGAAAATGGGCAAAATCGGGCTGCAGCAACATCTACTTTCCATATAACACAATTTTAAATTCCATTTGATTCTTTCACTTTCCAGTTCACTTATCAGAAAACCATTGTTATAACGGGCCAAATCTTTGCACCAATAATTCCTATAAACTATGCCACATTGTGGCTAAAAATTGTCCAGATTCAAACAAAACTGTTCATGTCCCTAGAACCCAGTATTTATAGTTGACTTTTGGACCGAAAAATCGGTGTGTCAGGTAGACAATTGAAATTAACTAACTTTGCCCCATTTTTGGTGATTTTAAGTGAGGTACCCTAATGAAACCCAGGAAACATTTTCTCCAAGAGTGTAAAATATTCGGTTGCACCTGAACTTTTTGTTTTCAAACTATTGAATACCTGCTTCCCTTTCGGGTCATATGATGGTAAAAACAAATCCATTATTAATATTTGACTGAAATGATTCAATTTAAGTAAAGGACTGATTTATTCGATTTAATGTAACCATTGATGGTACAAGAAACCACATAATATGAAAGTATTACCTTATTAAGACGAACTTTATGTTACTGCGTCGTATCAAAGCTTTTACAGCTTCTTCTTCTTTTTATTTACTGACGCAGAAACTGCTTACTATAATCTCGTAAGTCGCCGAGTTTATGACAGCGCGCCAGCCGTTCTTCCTTTTCGCTGTTTGGTGCCAATTTGAAATTCCAAATCCAAACAGGTCCTTCTCCACCTGGCATTTCCAACGGAGGTGAGGTCTTCCTCTTCCTTTGCTTCCCCCGGCGGGTACTGCGTCGAATACTTTTAGAGCTGGAGTGTTTTCGTTCATTCGGATAAACTTTTAATTCGCTGAACTATGTCAATGTCTTCACATATCTCATACAGCTCATCGTTTCATCGAATGCGGTATTCGCCGTGCCCAACGCGCAAAGGACCATAAATCCTCCGCAGAACCTTTCTCTCGAAAACTCTTAATGTCGACTCATCAGATGTTGTCATCGTCATCGCCTCTGTACCATATAGCAGGACGGGAATCATAAGTGACTCATAGAGTTTTGTTTTTGTCCTTATCTATTCTGGAGAACTAACGGCGCGGTTGTTAAGGCCAATGATATCAATATCATTTGCGTACGCCAGCAGCTTTACACTTTTATAAAAGATGTAAATTTCTCTGTTTAGTTCTGCAGATTGAATTATTTTCTCCAAGAGTAGATTGAAGGAGTCGCACGAGGGGGGCCTTGTCTGAAACCTCGTTTGGTATCGAACGGCCCGGAGAGGTCTTTCCCGATCCTGATGGATCTTTTGGTGTTGCTTAACGTCAGTTACACAGCCGTATTAGTTTTGCGGGGATACCAAATTCAAACATCGCGGCATAAAGACAGCTCCTTTCGTGGTGTTAAAAGAAGCTTTGAAATCGACGAAGAAGTGGTGCGTGTCGAGGGTGTATAACGTAATGCCGACAATCAAAATCTCGAAATTTATAATTCCGACAATCAAAACGCCGACAAATTAACACACAGACAAATCAAAACACCGACAACTCATAATACCGATAAATCAAAAAGCCGACAATTCGAAATAC